>NC_133321.1:2730473-2923980 GCF_012295235.1 Primulina huaijiensis
TATATATGCACACAGTACATCACATATCACATCATAAAAACGCTTAGCAGGCTATCATGTCTGACGAAGAAACCAGAACAATATTTTTTGCTTCTTCTCGTCCCTGCACAATAGCAAGGTAATTCAACTCTCATTTCTTCCTGTGATCATTGGTAACTTTAATCCATTCAATTAAGACCTTCCTATTATCTGACAATATATCTAACAATTGTTCCAATATATATAAACACACACAAATACGTACACACAACCATTTGCCTAAAACTGGAGAAATTTGATTTGAGAATAGCAGGTGGTGGTCAAAGGAGACGGTGGCAATAGTTACTGGAGCAAACAAGGGTATTGGCTTTGAGCTCGTCAAACGGCTAGCGGAATTAGGGCTAACGGTGGTTCTAACAGCCAGAGATGATGGAAGAGGTCTTGAAGCTGTTCGAGCACTTAAGGGTGAAGGCCTTGATGTTCATTTCTTTTGCCTTGATGTTTCCAACTCTAATTCTATAAAAACATTTGCTTCATGGTTCCAACACACTTTTGGAGTTTTGGATATACTTGTAAGTTCCAACACACTTTTGTCTCGTTATGTAATTTATTTATTTTTTTTACTATCTGTCTGAATTGGTAATAGTATCTTTCCGTTTTTACTAAGATTGAATTTCGATAACACAGAAGACCGATGTTACAGTTTTCATATATGTATATGAGTTGAGTTTAACGCCTTGCTCGTAAATTAGATATATAGAGTAGTTTCATACATGAAAACATGGAAAGAATTTTGATTGAAAGAATACTACCACTATATAATTAATCATATATATTTACTCTTCACAAGTTATTTACCAAAAAAACAATTTTGAATAAACCGTGTAGAAATGATAGATATATCTTGTACGAATATATATCTGTGAAATTTCTGAAATGGTGATGTAAGTTTGATATAAATAGTACGAATTAAACATTTAATTTTTGCATTTTTATTTCAAATTTTCGACGAAGTACTGATGTGACACGATTCTAAAATCTAAAAATAGCAATAGGGAATAAATTTTTGTTCTCGTTCAGTCTCTAATCGTTTCGAGTTTCATTTAGATCAACAATGCTGCTGTATCTTTCAACGATCTGCGAGAGAACTCGGTGAAACATGCCGAGACGGTGATCAGAACTAATTTCTACGGACCAAAATTACTGACGGAGGCCCTCTTGCCTTTGTTCCGCTGCTCACCTTTTGGCTCCAGAGTTCTCAACATTAGCTCAAGGCTTGGCATGATAAATGTATGTGAGCAATTGATTAATTAATTTAAATTATATTTCATTAAATTTTGCATGTACTTTTTCAATCAATTTGACCAATTTTTGAAGTGTGTTTTTGAACAATCGGGTTAATTAATGGTGACATTTTAATCAACGGTCTCCTAAAATCGATTCGGTCAACTATTTCGTTTTCATATAAATTTTGGCAATCCTAATTTCACTAATATCATAAATTTTTATATTAATTTTATTAGGATTTTGATTTTTAATATTTAATTACCATAATTTATTTCATAGTATTTATTATAATTACCATAATTTATTTCATAGTATTTATTATAATATTATTATAAACAGTATTAATTATTTTAATTTGTTTCTTAATAACAGTAATAATATATTTCTTATGTTTTTAGAATTCTTCTTACAGTTTCTAAAATTAATAATGTTATTAACTAAAAAACAAAATAATTAAAAGAAAAAGAGTTTCGTGGAGGAATCACTGTTTTAATTTTATTTATTTATTTATTTTTGGTGGGAGTAGACTTCAAAGAAAGAATAATCTTTGTTTTCAGTCTATTTTGACCAATCAATTATTTTTTAAATATATTTTAAAAATAAAAAAATTTATAATGAACTAAATATAATTCTATTATTTTGAATAAAGAATCTTGTTTCACTAAGTTATAATACTTAATTGTGATGGAGAAAAGGATAATTAATGGTATTTTAGGAATTTTAAACTATAAAATACTATTATTTCATTATTCCTAATTATTATTTATTGATTGTAAATGTTAATTGTTTTACATGTTTTATAAAATTAAATTATTTTAAATCATGCAATACTATTTTTAAAATATTCAATGAAGATATATGGCTGATTTTCAAAATAAAATCTTAACCACAAACTCAATTAAAGAGATACTCACAAATAAAATGTTATTTATAGATTTATATGTTTATGTCTAAGTGCAGAAGCTAGAAAACCACAAACTCAAAGAGATACTCAAAGATGAAGAGAACCTATCAGAAAACCAAATTGAGGGTATGCTTAATCTATTTCTCCAAAGTGTGAAAAATGGAACATGGAAAAGTTACGGATGGCCTCAACATTGGACCGATTATTCAGTCTCAAAATTGGCTCTAAATTCATATTCTAAAATTTTGGCCAAACAATATAAAGGGAATGGCATAAGTGTTAACTGCTTCTGCCCCGGATTTACTCAAACATCCATGACTGGTGGCAAGGGAATGCACACAGCTGATGCCGTGGCAGACGTCGGTGCATGGCTTGCTTTACTTCCGATGGAGAAGCTGCAGACCGGGAAGTTTTACGTACTGGAGTCTCATAACCATAGTAATCATTCAAAGTTGTAATTTATAAGTTAATTGAGATTATCTCAAGTTATTCTGGTTTTCCATGTCACTTTCTGTTTGTGTCTTTTTTTCCTTGGCATTTGGGATCTTGTCGTAATTATAAGATTTAAGTTAGTAAATTCTGCTGTGATTTTGAAATAGATCAGTGCATGGTATAGGAATATCTAACATGTAAATTAAATAAAACTGTAAGGAATATGTTGTTTGAGAGTTATGAATAAATACGTAAACAACAATTAAAATAGCAAATTTGTGTTTTATCAGAATTAGGTGTTGTGCCAGATGTTACAACATCTTGGACAACATGCAGCGTAATATTAACTTTTCTAACACAAATCGACTTTAAATAAATAAACGGACAAGATTAAATATGCACAAGTATAAATACTTGTGCGGTGCCTTATGACAAAAATTAATCACTAGAAAACCACAATGTTTACAAAAAAACCTATCACTAGTGATTATAACAAAAATAAATTTTCTCAACAAGTTGAGAAAACAAATGCTTTCTAAAAACAAGTAATCAAAATAAAAACTAAAACAAGAAAGCCAAAGCGTGATGCCAAAAGGAAAATCCACGAAAACAATCTTCAGCCAACTTCTTCACAGATGTTGTCTGCAGATGTTCCCAACATTCAAGGCAACACGCGATATCTGCACTCTTCAAAACAACACGATCCTTGACGAATTATTTCTTTGATATTCTCGGCATGTACAAGTGCGTGTATGACTATTCTCAATGAAGAAGCCGAGAGGAGGAGAGCCCAATGATGTCCTTTGTCTCTTATTTATAGATGTAGACTTTTATCTCCACAAGGAAACCTATAACATAAGGAAAGTAAGAGTTTTATTAGAAATAAATTCTATTTAACCATTGATATCATATTTCAATAAATCATTCCAATAAATAACATATCAAGACTACTTTTGAATGATTATCTCCTTATCTAAGAAAGACAAAATCACATAAAATAATCTACTCAATCAAATCAACAAGGAAAAATAATTTTAGAGAAATAATTAAAGATCTAGGGAATTATAACAATTAAAGTCGAGAATATTATTTCCCTTCAATCTCCTCCTTTTTGCCTTTCTTGGACAAAAATGAGATTAAACCCTTTTATCTTTGATTTAGCTCAAATACACTCCCCTTGAGTTAGTAAACTTTTCTCCCCCTGAATAAAATACTGTTAGTAAGAGTGTTGTTAGTAATGTTGGCAACATTCGAGACAACACCTGCAACAGTTTCATTAAATAAGACGACTACATTAGAGGAGAGATAACAACCTAGACCGAGATATTAGCAGAATAAGAACACAAACAGAAACAAACAAAAAATCTACACATCATCATATTCATCACTACTGTCCTCTTCCTCAACATCATCTTTAGTCCCTGACGGACCAGCACCCGTTTGAGCATCTCCCCCTTTTTGTCCAGGAAAGACACTTACTTCCAAAAGAAACCTGAGGTTAGCAGCCAAATCCTCATAATACGCCAAGTCTGCCTTAAGCTGGGATATCTTTTTAATAACATGGTCGAGATGAGCCTGAACTCCAGCTACAGGAATCTTGACAGAATCTGCAGTTGGTGTATGAGAGGTGGAACCTTGAGAAGGTCCAGAAGCAGGAAGTGCTGTGGTAGGGTCTATCCAGGAAAGGTCAATCTTGCGGTTTCCTTTGAAGAAGGCAGGGGCAATTTTGATTGTTTCACTGGATTCAGACAGTCTCTCACTCACATCTCGAACAAATCCCTGGGATACCAGTATCCCATAGATCAAACTGGGAAACAATAGCTTGGATGACTTCAATCCTCCATTCGCATACTGTATGATAGTATAAAAGATGAGACGCCCAAGGTCCAAAGTGCAGTTGCCAATGGAAAACAGAGTCCGTGCCTGGGACTTAGTGACCACCGTAGTGTTGGTGGTTGGTGTCCAGTTTCGGATGGCAATCTTGTGCAGCACCGAGTATAGGGACGTGAGATTTGAAGCGGAGACCTTATGTGGATGAGCAGGGAATTTGCTAAGCACGCCACAAGTTAGGACAGAGATTACCTCATCAAGATCCGGTTGTGGACCTACAGCAATTTCAGGTGTACTGGAATAAGTATTGATGACATGAGGGTCGAAATTATACAACCTGTTGCATACAAACACTTGACCAAATTTCGCCGAGCTCCCATTACCAACACCCGACGAGAGGTTGCCATAGAATTCAAGCACAACTTTTGGGCAATAAGGCTATACAGGGGAGATGGTGGAGAACAGTCCGCGAGACTTGAGAAAATCTATCAGATTGTTTCGAGAGAAGGCTTCCATATCAGCATTGCGTTCTTCAATAAATCTCCGGTTGGTGTAAAGATCCCAGTTGGACAATGATGTCTCAGTATAGAACTTGGTATTGAAGCTGCTGTCTAGGTCATAGTCACTGAGGTCAGTGTCGTCTAAGGTGTCCTCAACATCCAACACAACATTTGTAGCAGCAGGTGCATCTTCAACTCTTGTAGCATCAGAGGCAATGTCCTCATCAGGGGCTCCCGCTGAGTGATGAGAGTGTGTACCAGAGTCTTCACTGTCAGATAAGGTGGTGGTAGCTTCAGTCTACTTCTCAGACACATGCTGGATTGGAGAGACATGTGCAGGAGAGGCGGGGGCAGTCTTTTTGGCTTCTTTCAAATCAGCCAACACCTGGGCCAAAGATACTTCATCCTCATCAGACGAGGATTGTTCCTTAGGTGCATCCTGTGTGGCATGAACAGAGGGGTGCGAGTCTTCTGTGGATGACAAGGAAGGCTTGGTGGCAACCCGTGGTATGGGCTTTTTGCGGGCAACTAACTCGTAGTCTTCGTCATTTGAATCATCTCCCGAAGTCTCTGCCGGATCAATGAGTGAAGGGCGAGTGGAGGGTTGTCCCTTATAGCGAAATCATTTGCTTGGTGTGAGATCAGGGTTATATCCGACCTGCCTTTTTGAGCGTCTTTTTGGAGGAGAGGGTGGATCGGAAACCCTGATGATAGGTGGGTTATCAATGTCCAGTGCATTTCTAGGCTCACCTGGTGCAATAATCTCCAGGGGCTCCGGCGTAAGAGCAACGGGGATGATTTGTAGGTTGGAACCCGTGGGTGTTGCATCGGATGTTGCCGGAGATGGGGCAACATCCTCTGTGTGACCCATTTCACTGCGGATATCTTAAGGATCGAAACTCTTTTCTGCCATCGTTTAGATTGTGAGAAACGAAAATTACCCAAAACAAAGAGTAACAGATAAATTTGCAAGCAAGAAAATTCGAGAAACAATTAGGCAAGTAATGATAGTTTAGGCTGTGTAAATCAAGGGGATAAACATGAACCTACAGTGCAACGGTAACATGCCATATCAATAAGTGACTCAGTCCAACGGTAAAAAAAACGGGTAAAATTTAACCGTTACTATCTTCAGAAATTATCTCGATAATTATGTGCAATTACTTTTCAAAATAAGTGCAGAAATAAAACCCACATCGAATTTTAGCTCCACTTAACATCAAAGAGCACATGATTTCGATTTCCTGCAAAAATTGGATTTTATAAAATTTTTCTTTGTTTTCATACGAATATCCTTATGACATGACAAAATTCACAAAGTTATGTTTATGCATGACTTATGGATGCCTAATAACAGAATGTAACATAAATAGAAACATGAGAGCAAATATGAGATATGTGTACAGATGAGTTGTTGTCACAAATGTTGGCAACATCTTCTTACAACACCTACAATTCCAGAAAAAATTTTCAGTTTTTCTTCACACTAACTTATGAACTTTCTGAATATAGAAGTGGTAGCTCCCACATTAGAAGAACAGTCTTCAATGGACTCTTCGAGGTAGCTTTTTCCATTTTCTTCTATTTATGTGTTAACATTTAGAAGGGGTAGCTCCCGCTCTAAAAGTCCAGCTTTCATTGGGCTACTTTAGGCAGCTTTTTCCATCGTTCCTTCTAATCACAGACCCAAAATTTTAATCACAAATTTTCAAATTCTTCTTGGATTACTTGTCACATTGGTTAAGGTCAAGTGACCATTCTTCAATTCTTTTGTGACTAAATTCACATGTAAAGGTGTGAAGTTTTAAGAGATAACTAGGAATTGTAAATGCATCAGAAAATTATGCTACACAGTGTCAACACAACATATCACAGTATGAATGCAATGCAGTATGTCTAAGTCCTAAAGATGCAAATGCATGGTAGATGTTGTCCGAGATGTTGTAACATCTGAGGCAACCTCCAAGAATGATTAGACAGAACACATGCTGAGAGATTTCCTAAGGTTGGAGAACATCTCAAAATCTAATGCTTTGGTGAATATGTCGGCCAGTTGGTTATTTGTATCAACAAATTCCATTCGAATCAATCCTTTCTATACAAGATCTCGAATAAAATGATGTATTATGTCAATGTGCTTTGTTCGAGAGTGTTGTACTGGATTTTTTGAAATGTTAATCGCACTAGAATTGTCACAGTACATAACCAGGAGTTCACTCTTTAATCCATAATCTTCTATCATTTGATTCATCCACAAAAGTTGAGCGAACCACTTCCAGCTGCCACATATTCAGATTCAGCAGTAGAAAGTGACACACAATTCTGTTTTCTACTATGCCATGAGATCAAATTATTTTCAAGGTAGAAACAACCACCAAAAGTACTCTTTCTATCGTCTAAATCCCCAGCCCAATCAGCATCTGAAAACACAACTAGATTTGAGTTGGTTTCATGTGTATACGATAATCCTAAGTCAATGGTTCCGGCTATGTATCGTAAGATACGTTTTACGGCCTTTAAGTTAGAAATCTTAGGATTAGATTGGTATCTAGCACATAAACAAACACTAAACATTAAGTCAGGGCGGCTAGCCGTCAAGTACAAGAGACTTCCTATGATGCTGCGATATAGGGTGTTGTCAACATTTACGGCAGCATCGTCTTTGTATAATTTTTCATTTGATCCCATAGGTGTCTTCATGTGCTTGGTGTTTTCATTAGCAAATTTCTTTATCAGATTTTTGGTGTACTTACTTTGGCACAAAAAGATGCCATCATGCATTTTTTTGATTTGTAAGCCAAGAAAGAAATGTAATTCACCAACCATGCTCATTTCAAATGTAGTAGACATGCATTCAACAAAATCATTAGCATGATTTTGGGATGAAGAACCGAAAATGATATCATCAACATAGATTTGGCAAATAAGGATCTCACCTTTGGATTTTTTAATGAAAAGAGTCTTATCTACCTCACCTCTTTTGAATCCGATTTCGAGTAGGTATTCAGTCAGTCTGCCATACCAAGCACGGGGTGCTTGCTTCAAGCCATAGAGAGCCTTTTTCAACTTGTACATATGATCAAGATTATGCGGATCTTCGAATCCTTTAGGCTGTCTAACATATACTTCTTCACACAAGATGCCATTTAAAATGCGCTTTTAACATCCATTTGGAACAATTTGATTTTCAAATAGCATGCAATGGCTAACAAAAGTCAGATTGACTCAATGCGGGCAACAGGTGCAAAGGTCTCATCAAAATCAACCCCTTCAACCTGTGTGTACCCTTGAGCAACCAACCTTGCTTTGTTTCGAATGATGTTCCCTGACTCATCAGTTTTATTTTTAAAAATTCATTTTGTTCCAATTATATTGCCATGATCAGGGGGTGGAACCAAAGGCCAAACATCATTTCGAACAAACTCTTCAAGCTCATCATGCATAGCATTTGTCCAAAACTCATCTTTTAGCGCTTCATCTACATGTTTAGGTTCAAGTTGAGATACAAAGCATGAAAATCTAACCTGTGGGTAGATGGTATTCATGCACACTAGTCCAACCATTTTTCGATAGTCAACTTTGTCTTTTTTTTTTTCAGGTTTGGACTTCTTCACGCATCCCTCCAATGATTTGAGAAGATGGATGGTTCTTTTGGATTTTGCTTGGAATACAAGATCCATCATCCACTGCCTTATCATTGCTGTGAGCATCTTCTTGTGATTCGATGACTTCAGTGTCACATGTTGTGTCAGATGATGCAACATCTGGGGCAACATCTGTATTTTCCAGTGGCATTTGATTTTCCAGAAGGTCTTCAACATCATCTTCAGCAGTTTTCTTCTTAAGATCTGCACAGTCATCAAAAACAACATTAATAGATTTCATAATAGTCCTAGTTCTTAAGTTAAACATACGATAAGCACGACTATTAGTGGAATATCCCAAAAATAAACACTTATCACTCTTTGAATCAAACTTAGCTAGTTGATCTCTGTCATTCAAAGTGTAACACACAGAGCCAAAAACATGGAAATATTTAAGATTAGGCTTTCTTCCCTTGATTATTTCATAAGAAGTCATGGTTAATCCACTTCTTAAATAGACCCTATTCAAAATATGGCATGCTGTATTAAGGGCTTCTGCCCAAAAACGCTTTGAGATGTTCTTTGAAGCTAGCATCACCCTTGCCATTTCTTGCAAAGTTTTGTTCTTACGTTCGGCAATGTCATTTTGTTGTGGTGTTTTTGGTGCTGAATATTCGTGTGAAATACCTTTCCTGCTACAGAAGGATGAAAATGAAATGTTTTCAAATTCTTTACCGTAATCAGTTCTGATCTTTCTTACCTTCAGGTTGTGGAAGTTGGTGATTCTTTTGATCAAATTTTAGAATACATCGAAAGTATCTGATTTCTCTCTAATAAATCTAACCCATGAAAAACGTGAGAAATCATCAACACACACAAAGGAATATTTTTTACCTCCGAGGCTTTCAACTTCCATAGGACCCATTAGGTTCATGTGTAGTAACTCCAGACAGCGTGTTGTCCCAGATATTGCCAACACTGGATGCGACACGCGAGTTTGTTTACCTTTTTGACAATCTCCGCACACATATGGTATACCAGAAGAGAGATTAGGCATACCTCTAACTGCATCGTACTTACTCAAGTTCTTTAAAGTTTTAAAGTTTGCATGGCCGAGTTTTTGATGCCAAAGGTCAAGTTCGGTGATTTGCGCATGTTTGCATGACAGTTCTTCACCTATTTGGTAGCAATTGTCCGACGACCTTGTACCTATCATAATGCACTTGTTAGCTTCATCAAAAACTTCACAATTATGTTTTTCAAACTTAACAAGCAAATTATTATCACACAATTGGCTTATGCTTATAAAATTCGAATTTAATCCTTCAACATGAAGCACATTGTGGAGTTTTGGTAGTCCTTCAACATTCAAGGTTCCTTTTCCAACAATCTTTCCTTTAGCTCCCCCTCCATAGGTTACTCTAACACATTTTTGTTCAACATAATCTATGAGATATTCTCGTGATCCAGTCATGTGACGTGAGCTTCCACTATCAAAGTATCAATGACCTGCAGTGTTAGTTTTCAATGAAGTATAGACAACATTACAGTGAGTTTTTACCTTTAGTACCCAAATTTGTCTTACTGAAGGTCGGCGGTAAGAGGTGTTGCGGGAGATGTTGGACAACATTCGGGGCAACATTCGGCTCGACTTTCGATTCATACAGTCATCCAAGAGCTTAAAACAATATGGCCTGATATGACCAGGCTTGAAGCAATAATGACAAACATACCTGCGTTTCCTCTTCTTAGGAATAGGTGCAGCAAGTTGTCTTTTCGGTGGAGGGTTTCTGATTTGTGACTTGGGTTGTGGTTGTGGAGATGTGTCAGCCTTTCGCTTCACAAAAACTGTCGACTTGGAAGATTCACCAATTTCAAACACACTGTCTTTGAAGCCTAAGCCTTTCTTGTCATCTCTTCCCATCAAAAGTATGGATTCAAATTTTGATGTGCTCTTATTGAACTTGGATAAGGTTTCAGTTGCCTTTTGGAGCTCATCCTTAGTCTTGCATAGTTCCAAATCTTTTTTGCTTAGAATTACTTCAAGTTTGGCAACCACAGCTTTTAGATCAGTGTTCTCCTTCATAAGAGTAGAATTCAGTTTGTTTCTTTTGGTCCAATCTTCAAACAGCTCTTCATATAGCTTTTGTACACTCTCAAGAGTGATTTCTTCATCGTCAGCTTCCAAATCATCATCCGCACTTGAGTTTCCAGAAGTTGTAGATTTTAAAAAGATTGATTTTTCGCAGATGTTGCGGCCAGGTGTGGCAACACCTAGGGCAACACCTAAATGATTCATCTGCAGCCAGCGTCTTTCTGTCAATAATGCAGTCAGGGAGGTATGATTTTCTTCCTCAGTAGGTTTCTCCTCCACATCAGATTCTTCATCGCTTAGGGAAACATTGTAGCCTTTATTTTTTTGCAATCTGTTGGCACATTCATTGGCATAGTGACCGAAGCCTTTACATTCCCTACACTGCACTGAATCATACCTTTTTGAATTGTATTGTCCCTTGCCTTCATCCCTTGGTTGAAATTGTTGCTTGGCAGGGAGCTTTTGTGGCCTTTCAGGTGCAGGAAGACTTGGAAATTTTGGGGATTGTCCAGCTTTCTTATCTCTGATTCTTTTCAAATAATCCCCAAATTTCTTTGTGATATAAGCAATGGAATCCTCACAAAGATCGGATTCGTTAACTTCTTTGGATATTTGAAGAAGATCATCATAAGAGTCATTAGAGACTTGAAATGCTATAGTCTTTCCCTTGTCTTTCTTCTGTATATCCATGTTCATTTCAAAGGTGCGGAGTGAACTTATCAATTCTTCCAGTGCCATTGAAGTTGTGTCTTTAGCTTCATCAATTGCACATATTTTTATGTTAAACCTCTCGGGCAGAGATCGGAGAACTTTGCTCACCAACCTTTCATTCGATATGGGATCACCTAGACTGAAAGCTTCATTCGCAATCTCCCTGAGATTTCGATCATAATCTGTTATAGTTCCGGTTTCTTCCATTCTCAGGTTCTCGAACCTTGAGGTAAGCATTCTCAACTTTGTCCTCCTCACACTTTCCGAGCCTTGACAATGCTTTTGAAGTGTTTCCCATGCATCCTTGGCAGAGGTGCAGCTCGTAATCGAGGTGAACATGTTCATGTCCACAGAAGAGAAGATCGCATTCAATGCTTTTGAGTTGTGATTCGAACTTTGTATTTCATCAGCATTCCAGTCACTTTCTGGTTTTGTCAGGCTGTCTCCGTCTTCGTCTTCCTTCTTGGGTGGAGTCCATCCATTGATGACACGTTGCCATGCTCGTTCATCTATGGATTTTATGTAGTACCTTATTTTTACCTTCCATAGGCTGTAGTTAGTTCCATCGAGGACCGGTGGTCGAAGTACTGCATTGGCAAGTGATGTGTTCATTTGAATATATCTGTCAAACAAATACAAAACCCAGAATCATCACTTAGTATATCAAGAGTAGGCTCTGATACCACTTGTAAGGAATATGGTTGTTTGACAGTTATGAATAAATACGTAAACGACAATTAAAATAGCAAATTTGTGTTTTATCAGAATTAGGTGTTATGCCAGATGTTACAACATCTTGGACAACATGCAGCGGAATATTAACTTTTCTAACACAAATCGACTTTAAATAAATAAACGGACAAGATTAAATATGCACAAGGATAAATACTTGTGCGGTGCCTTATGACAAAAATTAATCACTAGAAAACCACAATGTTTACACAAAAACCTATCACTAGTGATTATAACAAAAATCAATTTTCTCAACAAGTTGAGAAAACAAATGCTTTCTAAAAACAAGTAATCAAAATAAAAACTAAAACAAGAAAGCCAAAGCGTGATGCCAAAAGGAAAATCCACGAAAACAATCTTCAGCCAACTTCTTCACAGATGCTGTCTGCAGATGTTCCCAACATTCAAGGCAACACGCGATATCTGCACTCTTCAAAACAACACGATCCTTGACGAATTATTTCTTTGATATTCTCGGCATGCACAAGTGCGTGTATGACTATTCTCATTGAAGAAGCCGAGAGGAGGAGAGCCCAATGATGTCCTTTGTCTCTTATTTATAGATGTAGACTTTTATCTCCACAAGAAAACCTATAACATAAGAAAAGTAAGAGTTTTATTAGAAATAAACTATATTTAACCATTGATATCATATCTCTATAAATCATTCTAATAAATAACATATCTTGACTACTTTTGAATGATTATCTCCTTATCTAAGAAAGGCAAAATCACATAAAATAATCTACTCAATCAAATCAACAAGGAAAAATAATTTTAGAGAAATAATTAAAGATCTATGGAATTATAACAATTAAAGTCGAGAATATTATTTCCCTTCAAAAACAATTTTCTGTTCACCAAAGTATATAAGACCCAATACCCATGCGCGCAGCCTACATACATATAGCTAGCTACTAGTTAACATTGCTAATTGTTAGAACTTATTGCCTAAAAACTATAAATAATGTATATCTTTTCATCGTAAGTAAAACACACGGTAATTTTCGAATTTTGTACTCGATCTACTAGCAAGTTCCTCGAACAAATATCACGAACAGTGTATTATGTTCCTTTTCCGGTTGCGCAGCTACATACATATATCTAGAAACTAGTTAACATTGCGAATCATGGTTGGTAACTCATAAATTCACACATAGGAATATTTTTGTAACACATCTTTAGAATAATATACATCTATTTATGTATTTACTTAGGGAAAAACTTTTCTAGAGATGTGTTACAAAGAAAGTTAGAGCTAGCAACCAAGACCACCAAGCCTCCCTATAAATACTAGACACTGCACCCTTTGTTTGAAATTCACACCATCAAAAGCACATAAATTTCGAAAATTCAGTCTCCCACTGCTATCAAATTTTCGAGCAACATTCTATCTACAGATGGATATGTTTAAGATATTTTGGAATGTTTGAACAATTATTGAATTCTTATAAAGATCTCAATCCTGAAGATCGCATAGAGACATAGAAAACTGAAATGATTGAATTGCACATTAACTATGATTGAAGGTATTTGAAAGCACCATCAATTTATATGTGAATGATTGTGAAGAAATGCTACTAAATATTAATCATAATTCAGTAGCTTAAACCGAAATATTTGATCTTGACCACTTATCGTTGTACAAATTTAATTGATCGATGGGGGCATGCTCTTAAAATAGTGAAGTAGTTTGACTATAATGTCAAATGAATTTGTGATAACGTAGGTAGCTTGCATCGTTTGAACTATTGAAAGCCACACAAATATATTGATTGAGATACACATGAATATGATATTTAAATTCATTTTGCAAAAATTAACATGATTTTCTCAAGACATGTAAATCAAGAAAGTAAACAAACATATTTTGAATATATGCATCCACAAAATATTAATTAGGATTAAATGCTTACCATCATGCCAAAATATACTTGTGGCAACACAGAGTCCCATACTAAGCGACTGGTGGACATGAAGGACTGCACCTACTTGGGTGTTCTCTTTATTACGACTCATCTAAACAATCAAATCAAATGGTTGTACACCATTATTCCTTTGACCCGGGACAATGTAGGGACTGTACGTACTAGCATGCACTTTGATCCATTTTTCGATTCCATCGAGGGTCATCAGGTGACGAGGTTGGGTGTAGTTTCAAAATACATAGGAGCAAATGAATTGCAGTCGAGGATTCACAATTCGGATAGAAAAGACGGGATGATAGAACTCGATGAGATTCGAGAACCACCTACTACACAAATAGCAGAAACACCCCACAGTCAATCCAAGAAACACAAGCTCCTTGGAGATCCGAAAGGATCTCAAGACCAACTAATAGGCTGAGCCTGCTTCTTGAAGGGGGCCAAGGTGAGCCCATTCCTAGATGTGATCCAAGAAATTTCAGGGAAGCATTGTCTGATGCCGATTCATCTAAATGGCTTGAAGTCATGCAGTCCGAGATAGACTCCATATATTCGAACCAAGTATAGTCCTTAGTAGATCCACCTGAGGGAATTGTTCTCAAATGGATTTGCAAAAGAAAACTTGGAAAGGATGGGAATGTGGTGACCTCCCCACGCAGTTGATCTAGTCCCGGTCTACTATGACAACATCGGTGCCATTGCGCAAGCGAAGGAACCGATGTCTCATCAGCGATCCAAATATATACTAAAGAAGTTTCACATAATCCGGAAAACTGTGGGAAGATGAGACATATCGGTAGAGAGAGTCGTCTCCATAGATAATGTTGCTGATCCACTGACGAAGCCCTTATCAGGACTATTGTTTAAGAAGCATCGCGAAGCAATGGGTCAAAGATATATGGGTAGTTGGCTATAAGGCAAGTGTGAGATTGTTAGAGTAGGTGCCCGACAAACCAACTTGTGGCTCCGGATTTATTGACTCTGATGTAAAACAATCTTTATTTTAATAATATTTTACGATTTCATTCGATTATGGCATTATACTTTATCCGTATACCCATGCTAGCTGCATAGATAAAGTCTTTGAATATATAATAGGTACCATGAGATCTGCGTCGCAATGTACGATCATGAAACTCATTAGGAAGTGTATTCTAAACATGTTCATAATCGAATCAGCTGCCTAAAACAAGGATAAAGGTCGCTTAAGTTTGAGACTAGCATATGTGGTGTATACATTATGTTTCACTGGCAAGGGCATGGAGATGTCCATTCACACAAATGGTGATCATATCATGATGCACTGAACAATCCTCCCTTGGATGTCCAAGTGGTTCCCCCTTATCGAGTGAAATAGTCCACAGTTATGGTTGAACACCATTAGTCCTTTAACCCGAGACAATGTAGGGGTTGTACGTACTAGCATGCACTTTGATATGTTTACCGACTCTATCGAAAGTCATCAGGTGACGAGGTTGGGTGTCGTTTCGAAATACGTAGGAGCAAATGAATTGTAGTCGAGGATTCACCGTTCGCCTACAGGTGAAGATATCCTATGCGATCGATCTGATGAGTTAATAGTGCAAAGAGTCTTTAGCCAGAGCAAGAAATGTGCTTTAGGAAAATGTGTTTTCCTAGTTGCACATACCATGCCACTATTAGCACTCAAAGATAAACCGCATCGTTATCGAATTCATATGCAACTCTCGATATACCAATGGTTGCAGATTCAATCGTGATATATGTGTTGAAGGGATTGTACTGTACGCTCACTAGAAGAAAAATGATTTTCTGCAGCACGTCATCAACGGCGTGCATTAAAAGCACGCTGCGAATATTTCTTTTAACGGCGTGAACTCATATGTGCGCTGTTGATATTATTGCACTTGATAGTATCAACGGCGTGCTTAAAACGCACGCTGCGGATAAGTAATATTCGCAGCGTGTGTTTATGTGTGCCGTTAAAAAATTATAGCGCCGCTAATATTTAGCGACGGTTTTTTGAAAACCGACGCAATATTTATATTAGCGACGGTTCCAAATACGGTTCCTTTCAAACCGTCGCTAAATTAGTGACGGTTGTTGTCAAACCGTCGCTAAATTCAAATTAGCGACGGTAATATTATAACCGTCTCTCATAGCGACGGGAGACGTACGTCGCTATTAGCGACACATTAACAACTGTCGCCATTAGCGACGGTTTAATAAAAAACCGTTGCTAAACGCGACGGTAAAACAAAACCGTCGCAAATTATCTTTAAATACAACCAGTCGAACCACATTCTACCACAACACTCCATAACACTTAAAATTTTTCTCTCTCAAGCAATTTAAATTTAGATTTAAGGTACGTTTTTTTGTTTCAATTTTTTTTTAAATTTCGATTTAAGGTACGTTTTTTTGTTTCAATTTTTAGTAAATTTTTAAGTGTTAGCTAAGATGAATATTGTTATTATAGTGTACGTTTTTTTTAAGATTTATTAAATTGTAAACGTAATTTTTTTTTATTGTAATTACAAGATTAGCGACGGATTTTATTTTAATTCGGTCGCTAAGTAGCGACGGGATTTTTGAAACACCGTCGCAATATAACGACGGCGTTTTCAAATATTCCGTCGCTAACTAGCGACGAAATTAAAATAAAGGCCGTCGCTAATAGTAGCGACGGAATTTTGAAACCGTCGCTAATTAGCGACGGTTATCCTAGGACTATCAACAGCGTGCGTATGCGCGCCGCGAATAATAGTTTATATTAACGGCGTGCTTATGCACGCCGCGGATAATCTTGAACTTTCAACAGCTTTCAACTTTTCAGCGTGCAATATGCGCCGCGAAAAGCGAATTTGCGCGCTGCGAAAAGCCATTTTTGTTGTAGTGGCTAACCATGACTAAAGGTTCTTGCAGGCACTATCAGTGATACCTAGAGGATCGTGGGGCGATGCTACTTGATGCTCTTACCGCGATCCGATGGGTGCAATCAGAAATGAGTTCTGGCATTCTTGATCAACAAGTTGATGAAAAGAATGGGTTAACTAGGGTAAACCTGAATAAAAATAAATGTTATTATGAATCACATGGAGGTATGAACCCACGGCTAGCTGTATCCCTGAACCATTGAGGGTCACACAAGTATCAGATTCTGTTTTCCCGTTGAGATAGTCAAACTTCAAAGAATTGAAATTTGGTGACTATAGTTTGGTGGAGATCAAACATGAAGCTTATAAAGGAGTTTATGAGCTATTTCCATAAGATGAAAAAATGAAAGTTAACATGATTGTTAAATAAAGAAGGAGAGTGGAACTGCCTGTTTTGTGAAGGAGTTCACTATAACTGGCAGCTACCAAATATGGTAAGACAAAATTTTCGATTTTCATTATTTGAACAAAACTTGTATCCTTGATACATCAGTGGTCTCGGATCGTCGATCGATGTTATAATGAGTTTAGAATCATTTATTTAGTGAGTTTGGAATTCACTAATTAAATGTTGGTACTAGTAGTGGTGATTACTAACGTTTACATATATTATTATTTATCATGTGTTATCAAAAGTTGATAAACACATAATATAATAAATAATAATATAAGATTTTATATATAATGAAATTAGAGTAGTCCTAGTAGGGTAAGGACATAGAGTCCTGATAGGAGAGGGACTTTTAATTGGATTAGGAGTCTCACTCTACATATACACCACTAGGACTCATAATTAAATACCATATGTTTTGTACACAAATCTTTCCCCTCTCAATTAAAGCTCTCGGCCACCTTCATCTCTTGAAAGAAATATTTCGGCCCTTTGGTTTCTTCCAAAATCGTTCGGAATTACCAGTGCAATCCAAGCGAAGGAATACCTCTTCTGATCGTGGACCTAATTAGGCGATCAAAAGAAGAGTCGTTCGTAGGGAATTACAAGAAGAACTATCTTCGCCTTGCACCGGAATAGATTGTAGTCCAGCGTTCAATATGCGAAGGTATAACTCTTAAAAACCATATGAATGAAAGTTTTAAACACACGATGCCCAAACAAAAATTTTAAACTTCCGCTGTGTCTTGGATGCGAGAATATGATGTCCTAACAATTCCGACATATCAGGACAAAAACCAACCCGACCAGGTGTAATTGCCCACCAAACTTGTACCCAGTTCACCCAGTCATCATCATATGCTTTATATTTATGACAAGTTGGTTCTAGAGAGCAAAATATTATATTGTTTGGATTGGGAATCTTATATAATTATAGAATTTGTTGGGCAATTATGTTACATCAATTTTATTTTAGTTATTTTAATTGTATATGAAATACTATGAAG
Organism: Primulina huaijiensis; assembly: GCF_012295235.1. Taxonomy (NCBI): domain Eukaryota; kingdom Viridiplantae; phylum Streptophyta; class Magnoliopsida; order Lamiales; family Gesneriaceae; genus Primulina; species Primulina huaijiensis. The sequence continues at coordinate 2,748,766 of NC_133321.1, forward strand.
GTGGAATAATTTTGGAAAGAGATGAAAGTTGAAGACAAATTAATGATTATCCTAAGACATATAAAATGAAAAGAATGTATAGTTTAAAAGATTGTGGTGGAGAATATGATGTAAAGTACTGATTTTTCTTTGAAATGCTTCCAAATATTGGCTTCAGTTTCCATCTCTCTCCCCTATTTTTCTTGTCTTTTCATCTAGACTAGTTTCACCTTTGAACTCTGGTTTAAAATTTCTAAGTAGCAGAGTTTGTTATAATCTTGGCAGCTTTTAGAGTTCAGCTTGAGACTATGTTTAGAAGGTATTCAATTCCTTCGTTATTCTAGAAGTGTATCTCTTCATCTTTTGCTCTAAGCTTGACCATTTCTTGATAACGTAACCATTAAGTTTTCCTTCTCTTTTTTCTTTGTGAAGGAGATGAGGAAATCCTCGGTGTACTAGGTTTCTTAAATAGATGGATTTGTGTTGATTATTGTTGTTGTCTTATTTTTGAAGGCATATAGAAAGAGTGATTCTTTTTCTTGAACTATCTACCCTAAAAAATGGTGATAGATAGTGTTTGTGTCACTTGTATCTTTTGAGACATCTGAAGTTAATATATTTTAGATTATAATCAGTCGCTTATAGTAGGCATGGATTATCTGTTTTATTTTTTTCTTTGGGAAGGAGATGAGAAAATCCAAGTTTTTCTCATATTTCTATAAATTACAATAGATTAAATTTACCACTAAGCCATGGTGTACTTCTTTTAACACCTGCAGGCATAATGAATGAAGATGTTTCTTTAACCTTTGAATCCTAAACACTCTCGTTTGATTTATATTGAAAATTAGGTAAGATATTCTAACTGCAGTTATGTAATGCCCGATCATTCGTACAAATGATTTAACCAGTATTTTATTAAAATGATTGTATGGTTATAATGTTGACTATGCGAAATATGCCTCGCGAAAGTAGTTAATATGTTATTGGTTTTGTAATATGAAGTGTTGACTGTCTAAGCTATATATACGGGAATCTTGTAGTTGCATGGTATCTTGTTTTGATTTTATGTATGATCTATGAGGTGAAAATGCTCACGATATGAAATGAAGTACAAATTCAAAATGTGGTGATGAAATGAGTATAGAGATAGAGTTGAGGAAATGATGAAAAGTGGCGAGTTTGGATAGTCTAGATGATGATGTTATTTTTTGGTCTTGGAATGTGTTATAAGTCGGAGATCGAAGCATGTACACCAACTTGTTGTGATTGATGTTTGGGGGTAATTATGCTCCAAAAAGATTAATGGGTATGATAGGTAAGAGAGGGAACAAAATGTGTCCAAAGAGTAAGAAAAAATTGTTGGCATGTAAAAACGCAGCATGGGTGCACCAGCTCCTGAAAATAGGCGCGCTCGTGCTCAGTTCTAGCAATTACAGAATATAACATTGATAGGCAAGCACACCCACGCCTGGTCTACGGATTTCTGATCCTGCAGCACATTAAAAAATCGAGGGTTTTAGGTTTTAAACTCATTTTTATTCATTGCAAACCCCAAAGTAACGAGGGATAAGGTTAGGGTTCGAATATTCTACTTCAAATCAACGTGGAATGTCCTAGATTACGAAAAGACGAAGACAAATTCATTATATACCAAAGGTTTCGACCTAGGTTGTAAGTTTTCCCCCCGATTTCTGATGTTCTTTAAAGGATAAACCTAGGTGACAAAATTTTTATGATAAATTGATTGTTTTAATGGACTAGAACTTGTAGTCGATGAATTTAACATAGTTTTGTCTTGGGAATTTTGCAGCTGAGAGAAAGTTCATTCACTCCTAGACCGATTTGAAATTGGGAATCATTATTGGTTGAAAATGGAAGCTGGAACATATATGGTTCTAGTTTGTATGGTTCATTCACTCCTAGACCGACACCGAAATTTCGAAATGCATTGATTTATTACGAGTTATGTGGCTTGAGGAAGTGATGACTAGGTTGACAGTTGCGTCACAATGCTACGGTGGTAGACCCTCCACAACAGTAAATGATATTGACCAATATATATAACAATGAAATGACTGAAATAAAAATGAGTGCTTGTTTATCAAAACCACTTAACGAATATCAATTGATTATATTGTATTTATTCTTATGAATCAAATTGAATGAAGAATTTGTGGATGAAAAATGTCCTTAAAAGCTTATATAATTGCATTCCTCAATTGATTTTGAAGTAGTGTATATTGTTGTATATCGAACCCAAGTTGCTGATTTATATACTCATTAAGCTCATGCGTTACATGTCCAGATAGTGATGAGATATGAGGGGACGGTTCACCAGTGGATGCCGATCACGAGGAACGTTAATGTCAATGTCTTCCACTTCTATGAATCGGACACTTTCTTGGGAATTTGGAAAATATGTATTTAGGCTATGGTATGGGAAATGAAGTTTTAAACTAAAGTTGAGACAAACTGACTTTGAATCGTGTTAAAAGTTATATGTTATTATGAACGTATAATGAGTAATGAGTCCTATGTAAAATGTATGAATGGATATATGGAGTAATTTATTTTGATTGTGATACGAATGTTGATTGGGTTATGCCGGTTTGATTTGTTCAATTTAGGTCGTCCGATTTACGGGGAAATTTTATCAAATTTTTTAGTCAAACCCTTTTTCAACAATAGTTTGTTACAATATATTTTCCAGTGTCACTATGTAGTAAGGACGTGACAAGTTATCTTTAGATGTTCTTCAATTTACTCCTATATTTCTGGACATCGTGTTCTATTGTTACTTTGTTACATAACTGAAGTTTTTATTTGTTAGACTTCTGAAAAAAGATCAACTTAACAGGGGTACATGGAACAATTGTTTTTTGGTCTAGACCACTCTTACTAAACAACTCTTGTTATATTTTACATGCTTGTTCTTGTTCTAATTTTTTTTTTTAAATATTCTTATTTCTGAATATGAAATCAGGATTTGATGTTGTCATCAAAGTCATGCTACAACAACCAAAGCAAAAGGAAAAAAGGGAAAAACTCAAAAGACATGTTCAATATTGTGATTGCAATTTAATTCATGTTCTTGATTGCAATCGAACTCTATGAAGAATCACAGAAGAAAGGAAACCAGAAGAATAAAGAGCACACAGAATTTACATGGTTCGGCTACAATGCAGCCTACGTCCACAGGAGAACATCCAATCTTTTATTGATCAATCTATCTCTATCCTCACACATTACAACATACAAGGCTTTCAAGTCTCTCAGTACAAAAAAGAAAAACTACAATAAGCCTATATCTCTTGATCTCTAATCTCTCTTGCTCTCTGTTTGGAGTATCCCCTCGTTGTTTCTGTGTAGAGTCTGGATGATTGTTATTCCTTCCACAATAACAATAGGAAGATATATATATTTCTGCCTCCTTACCCGAGTGCCTTTTCCTTCCTAACTGACCACCCTTATTGGTTAACCTGTTGCAACCGCCACTGCTTCTTGAACTACTTAGTTGTTGCATCCAGGAGCCTTGACTTTGGAAGACACACATTCAACAATCTCCACCTTGACTTCGAAAGATAGGCTATCCTCCAGTACCCTTTGGGTTAGTCTGATTCCACCACATTCACTAGGTCCAAGTAGTGCTTAAACTTAGCTTGTGGTAACGCCTTTGTCATCATATCAGTAGGATTCTTATGTATTGAGATCTTCTCCACCTTGACTTGGCCCTTTGTTGTAATATCTCTTACAAAGTGCAGTTTTATATCTATGTGTTTGCATATTTCATGAAAGACCTGGTGCTTTGTGAAATGTATCGCCCTTGGATTATCATAGTGGACTGCTACATACTGTTGTGTAATCCCAAATTCTTGTAGTATGCCTTTGAGCCATATTGCCTCCTTTATTCCCTCAGTGAGAGCTACATACTCTGCTTCTGTTGCTGACAATGCTACAATCAGTTGAAGAGATGCTTTCCAGCTGATAGCAGTCCCATAAAGCGTAAAGATAAATCCAGTAAGGGATTTTCTTGTGTCTACATTTCTAGCATAGTCCGAGCCACAAAGCCAGCCAATGGTTGATTCCCATCTTCCTGTTTTCTGAACTTTGATCCCAGGTTTGATGCCCATTTTAAATATCTCATTGTCCACTTTAGTGCCTTCCAGTGTAGTTCTCCTGGATTTGACATGAACCTTGATTACACGCTCATGCCATATGCAAGATCTGGTCTGTTGCACACCATGCTATACATGATGTTGCCCACCCCATTTGCATAGGTCTGTTCTTCCTGATTTCCTTTCCCAGGTCACTGGTTGGCGAGTGCTTGTTAGATAGTTTAAAATGTTGCCCTATTGGAGTATTAACTTGTTTTGAATCATTCATTCTGGCTCTTTGAAACATCTTTCTGATATATTGACCTTGAGTTAGGAACAAGGTCCCTGTCCTCCTGTCCCTCTTGATATCCATCCCAAGTATCTTTCTTGCTTCTCCTAGTTCCTTCATTTCAAACTCAGAGCTTAGTTTTCCTTTGAGTGCCTCCAGGTCAATTTTTCTCTCACTTGCCACTAGAATATCATCAACATAGAGAAGTAAGAAAATCTTAGGTTGTTTGTTGTCATTTCTCTGGTATACAAAGCTATCAAAATTGCTTCTGATGAAATGGATATTAGTCATGAATTCATCGAACCTCTTGTACTATTGTCTAAGACTTTGTTTGAGGCCATATATCTATTTCTTCAACAAGCACACTTTTTTTTTGGGTTTCAGAGGTTATGAACCCCTCGGGTTGTTCCATGAATATTGTTTCTTCCAAATTTACATGGAGGAATGATGTCTTAACATCTAGTTGTTCCAATTCCAGGTCCAATTGAGTGACTAAGGCAAGTAGTATTCTTATCACTGCATGTTTTACAACAGGAGAGTATATTTTATTCTAATCAACACCTTCTACTTGTGTGTATCCTTTGGCGACTAGTCTGGCTTTGTATTTCACATCTCTCTCTGCTAATCCTGCTTCTTTTACGTTGTAAATCCACTTGCATCCCACCACTCTCTGCCCTTTTGGTTTTGGCACAAGTTTCCATGTGTTGTTCTTGTTTAAAGAGCCAATTTCCTCATTCATGGCTTCAATCCATTTTCCTTTCTGCTCACACTTCATGGCTTCTTTGTAGGAGGTTGGTTCTGAGGACTCTATATGTTCTGCTATGTTTAAGGCATATGATACCATATCTGCTTGTCCATACCGTTTAGGTGGTTTGATTTCCCTCCTTTCTCTATCTCGGGTTAGCATATAGGAGCTAACATCATTCTCATTTGTTGTTTCATGCTCATTCTACCTGATGACATTATCAGTATCAGTAGACTCTCGACTGCCTTGGTGATTATCCTCTTGGTTCTCCACCTCAATTTCTATACCCATATGTCTTGATTGTTGTGATGTAACCTTGTTTTGAGTATAACCCATCTTATCTTTATCAAAGATGATGTTCCTGGATATGAAGCACTTGGTCCTTTATCTTAAAGGTTCCACACTTTATATCCTTTCAATCCAGTAGGGTATCCGATGAAGATGCATCTCAAAGCTCGAGGTTCTAATTTGTCTTTTTTGACATGATCATAAGACAAGCAGCCAATTACTTTCAGATTTGAGTAATCTGATGGAGTTCCCTTCCACAACTCCATTGGAGTCTTGAGTTTTATGGCACTTGAGGGGCTTTATTAATCAAATAGCATGCTGTTGTCACTGTCTCTCCCCAAAAACATGGGACCCCATATGTCAGAGTGAACATACTCAAATACCCTTGAAGTTGTGTGTTTACCAGGTCCAAATTTTACTCTCTTCGATTTTCCCAATATGCAGTACTCAAAAGTGTCCAGAGTCTGTATTCTATCACCACAGAGTAAGTTTCGTTTGGCTAACTCCATCAGTCCTCTATCACTTATGTGGCCAAGTCGTAAATTCCAAAGCCATGTCCTATTGGCTTTGTTTTCTTCCAGTGCAGATCCTCCCACCACTGTATTTCCAAGTAGTATATACAGAGAGTTCTTTCTTATTGTCTTCATTATCAGGAAGTAAATAAATATGTGACACCCAAGTGCAATCTGACCTTTGATTAACATATAAATCATGTATGTGGGTGATTTAGAATTTTATTTCAAGTTTAATTATCCTATTTAATGTGTGTTTTGAATTTAAACAAAATATGTCATACCAATAACCATCTAAGGCCTACTATTATAGGATAATTTAAACAAAATATGACATACCATTAAGAAATATTTCCAAAAACATGAAATTCTATCACTGCAACACAAATCATATCCTCTAAGGTCTGAATTGTACAATCTAACTAATCATTCTTTTAAAGGTGAAATGATGTACTCATCTCCAATCTAGAATACAATGCTTCCTGAAAAGTAACCTTAGAACTTTGAAATAAGCCTCGGATCTCGATTTAAAATAATAGTGATTTGAATCCCATGAAGTCTTATCACATGTTCAATGAGCAAAAGAGCAATCTCATTGTAGGGATATGTCATCTCAGATACAAAAAAATATATGAACTTTGACAGTCAATATATTACAACCCCAACGACATTGCAACCACTCGAAAAATGAGTCAAATTTATTACAAAGTACACGCTATATGCTCCCGATTTCACTTAGGAATTTCAATATTATACAAAATCCTCCGGATCTCTTTCTCGTAGCCTACACTTGCTAGTAAACAAGGCTCTTGGACACAAACTCGGAAACATCTTTTTCATTCATCACCACCAAATTTGTATTCTCAAACTGTTCTACATTTTCTTCATCTAGGTAAATTATGTTATAAGGACAGTGTGTTAGAGTAGGTGCCCAGCAAACCAACATGTGGCAAGGGTTTTTATTGACTCTAATGTAAAACAATCTTTATTTTAATAATATTTTACGATTTTATTCGATTATGACATTATACTTTATATGTATATACATGCAAGCTACATAGATAAAGTCTTTGAATATACAATAGTTACCATGAGGCCTGCGTCGCAACATAATATCATAAAACTCATTAGGAAGTGTACCGTATATTCTAAATATGTTCTTAGTCGAATCAGCAGCCTAAAACAAGGATAAAGGTCGCGCGAGCTCAAGACTAGCATCTGTGATGTAAACGCCATGTTTCATTGACAAGGGCATGGAATTGTCTATTCAAACAGATGGGTGATCATATGATGATGCACTGAATACTCCCTCGGACTGTCCAAATAGTTCTCACTTATAGAGTGAAATAGTTCATAGTTATGGTTGTATACCATTAGTCCTTTGACCCGGGACAATGTAGGGGCTATACGTACTGGCATGCACTTTGATCCGTTTACCGACTCCATCGAGGGTCATCGGATTACGAGGTTGGGTGTAGTTTCGAAATACATAGGAGCAAATGCATTGTAGTCGAGGTTTCATCATTCGCCTACGGGTGAAGGTATACTATGCGATTTGATGAGTTAATAGTACAAAGAGTTTATGGCCAGAGCAAGAAATGTGCTTTAGGAAAATGTGTTTTTCTAGTTGCACATACCATGACACTATTAATACTCAAAGATAATTCGCATTGTTGTCGAATTCATATGCAACTCTCGATATACCAATGGTTGCATATTCGACCGAGATATATGAGTTGAAGGGACCATACTGTATGTTAACCATGAATAAATTAAAGGTTCTTGCAGGCACTATCAGTGATATCTAAGGGATCATGGGGCGATGCTACTAGACGTTCTTACCATGATCCGATGGGTGCAATCAGAAATGGGTTATGACATTTTTTATCAAGGAGGTGATGAAAAGAATGGGGTTAACTAAGGTAAGCCCGAATAAGAATAAATATTATTCTGAATCACATGGAGATGTGAATCCACGGCTAGCAGTATCCCTGAACCATTGAGGAACTACAAAAAAAGAAGAAGAAAAAGACAACAGTTTTTCACCGTTGTCGTAGGTCAAATAAAACCGTTGTTAAAGGCCATGTGGTTAAAGGGTGTGCTCAAAGACAACGATGAAAAACCGTTGTCGTAGCTACAATGAAAAACCGTCGCAAATTAATTAGCGATGAAAATCATGAAACCGTCGCTAAAATTAGCGACGGTTTTCATTAAAATTAGTGATGGTTTGGCATGATTTTCGTCGCTTATTTTTTGAGTAAAATAAAAAAAATTACTTTTGATAATTTAATAAATATAAAAAAAAAAACTTACAATCTTACTAACAATATTCTTGATCTTAATTAATACTTAAAAATTTACCAAAAATTAAAGCGAAAAAATTTACCCTAAATCGAAACTAAAATCGTGTAAGGGAGAAAAATTTTAAGTGTTGTGAAATGGTGTGGAGGAAAATGGACCGAAAATGCGTATATTTATAGACAGTTTGCGACAGTTTTTGGTGTAGCGACAGTAATTTCATAGACCGTTGCTATTAGCGACAGTTAAACAAACATTGTCGCTATTAGCGACGGTTGTTAAAACTGTCGCTATCATTGACGGTTATTTATCAAACTGTCGCTAATTTAAAATTTGCGACGGTTTTAAGCATAAAACCGTCGCTAATTAAAAAATTACGACTGTTTTGCTTAAAACCGTTTGCTAAAGTTAGCGATGGTTATGCGAAACCGTCGCAATTTTTAAAAAACCATTGTGTCGTAGATATATCAAAGACAACGGTTTTAAAGAGACTATTATCTATGAGCGGATTTTTTTAGGCTATGACAACGGTTTTAATAACCGTTGTTAAAAGTAAAAACTCAACGGTTTTAATAAAAACCGTTGTCTTTGATATGTTGTTGAATGTGCATTTTCTTGTAGTGAGGGTCACACAAGTATCAGACTTTGTGTTCCTGTTGAGATAGTCAAATTTCAAGGAGTTGGAATTTGGCAGCTATAATTTGATGGAGATCAAATATGAAGCTTATAAAGAGGTTTATAAGCTGATTCAATAGAATGACAGAAATGAAAGTTATCATGATTGCTAATTAAGGAAAGAGAGTGGAACTGCCTGTTTGGTGAAGGAGTTCACTAAAACTGATAGTTGTCCAATATAGTAAGTGAAAATTTTGGCCTTCGAAATTTTCGGTTTTCATTATATGACCGAGACTTGTATCTTTGATATATCGGCGATCTCGGATCGTCGATTGGGGTTAAAATGAGTTTAGAATCATTTATTTAGTGAATTGAGAATTTACTAATTAAATGATTGTGCTATTAGTGGTGACTACTAACATACACAAATTCTCATAAATGTTCTATAGGAGTCTAAAAATAAATTAACTAAATAGTTAATTTTATAAATTAAATAATTTAATTTAATTAATGTACATATACATTTATATATTTTATATAGTGATATAAAATATGTGTATATGATATTAATATATTATGTATTATTAAAAGTTAATAAATATATTATATATTAGTTATATTGGAGTTTTAATATAATGATATATATTGAGTCTTTGTGGGAGATGAACTCCTAATAGGATTAGGAGTCAACCTCTATATATGCACCATATGGGGTTAAAAATAAAAGGAAAGTTTTGCACACAATATTGCAAAAAAAAAAAAAACACAAAGGAAAATTCCTTTTTCTCCCTCATCTTGAAGCTCACGGCCAAGTTAAAATTGGAAGCAAAATATTTCATATAATAAATTTTGGATTATTGAATTAATTAGCTCCAATAAACATTGATTAAGAAGCAATAAATCCTTCCACCTAAAAATGCTCTCGGCCAATACAAGAAGGATTGGGGAAAATTTCAGCCAAGTGAATTCCTTCCACTTTCGCGCCTCTGCCGCTGCATCAACTCTGAATTTTGGAAATTCGGAGGCTATAGTCTGAACGCTCAAATCGCTTGCTATTTCTAGTGTAATCCAAGCGAGGAAGACAGTCTTCGATCGTGGACCTAATTAGGCAATCAAGGTTGAAGAGCCGTTCGTAGAAATATACAATAAAGGCTATCTTCGCTTAAAAATCGGAATAGTTTGGAGTCCATCGTTTAATACGCGAAGGTTTAACTCTAAACACCATATGTATGGTTTTAAACACACAACGCCCAAGAAAAAAAATTTTAAACTTCCGCTGCGTCTTGGGTGCGAGAACTCTATGTCCCAACACAATGAGCTTCTCGAAGAAGCTTTAATCTTAAATCTTAAATCTTAAATCTTAAATCTATGACATCACAAACAACTAGAAATCCATTCAACCTCAAAGAACCTTTGACAAAGATTTGAAAACCGGAAGTATGTCCATTAAGAACTAACTCGTTTGACTTCTAAATGCGAGCATATGTCCTTTGAGACTAAAAAAACATGAGCAATATGTTAGAGGAGGTGTCCAACGAACCAACTTGTGGCTTGAGCTTTATTGACTTTTATGTAAAAATAATCTTTATTTTAATAATATTTTACGGTTTTATCCAATTTATGACAACTGCTGTATCTGTATACCCATGCAAGTTGTATAGATAAAGTCTTTGAATATACAATATGCATTATTAAGTCTGCTTCGCAACGTAAGATCATGGAACTTATTATGAAGATGCAACATATTCTAAACAAGTTCCTGGTCGAATCAGCTGCCTAAAATAAGGATACATGTTGTTTGAGCTTGAGACTAATATATGTGATGTAAACGTCACGTTTCATTGTAAGGATATAGAGATTTCTGTTCATACATATAAGTGATAATTTGATGATGCACTGAACAATCCTCTCTCGTAATTTCCAAATTGTTATCACTTGTTGAGTAGAAAATCTATGGTTATGGTTATACAACAATTTGACCTGAGACAACATGGAGGCTCTGCATACTAGCACTGCACTTTGATTTTTTTTCCAACTCCATTGAGGGTCATCAGGTGGCAAGCTTGGGTGTTGTTTCTAAATATGTAGGAACAAATGCATTGTAGTCGGGGATTCATTGTTTGCCTATGGGTGAAGAAATCTTTTATAAACTGATGAGTTAATAATGCAAGGAGTCTCTGGCTAGAGCAAGACATGTGCTTTAGGGAAATGTGTTTTCTTAGTTGCATATACTATGTCACTGTTATTACTCAAAGATATATCACATCGTTATAAAATTATTTTTCAACTCTCGATTTAACAATGGTTGTAGATTTATATGAGTTGAAAACACTGTACTATAAGATAACCATAACTAAGGTTCTTGTAGGTACTATCAGTGACACCTAGGATATCATGAGGTGATTCTACTAGACACTCTTATCATGATCTGATGGGTGCGATCAGTCTTGAGTTCTAACATTTTTGATCAAGGGATTGATGAAAAATGGGGCTAATTAGGGTAAGATTGGATAAGAATAAATGTTATTCTGAACAATTGAGTGACAAATAAGTATTGGATTTTGTGTTCTCATTGAGATAGTCATATTCAAGGAGTTGAATTTGGTGACTATAGTTTCATGAAGACCAAAGAGATTTATTATAAAGAAGTGTATAAGTGGAATTCATGTAATAGAAGTTGAGAAAGTTAGCTTAATTGCAAATTAAGTGACGAGAGTGAAACTGCATATTTTAGTGAAAGAGTTCACAAAACTGGCAGCTGAAAAAATGGGTCTATGGAAATTTTGTCCTTCGAAATTTTCAATTTTCATTATATGAACAAGATTTGTACCATCGATAAATCGGCGAAGTCTGATCATTTATCGAGGTTATAATGAGTTCACAATTATTTAATCTACTAATTAAATAATAATGTTAGTAGTGGTGACTACTACATGTCCATATTTCTCATGTACTAAAACATATATATATATATACACACACACACACACACACACACACACACACAAATATATGGAGATGTATATATATCATGGATTATCAAGAGTTTAATTGACATGATATATATACACGAGAATTTTAATTGATAAAAATAAAGAAATCCTGATGAGATTGAGATTAAGAATTCTAGTAGCATTGAGTTAGTGTATTTTTATTAATATGTTATCAAATGTTGATAACATTTAAAATAACCATGAAAGAAAAATACACAAAAATCGGCCACCTTATATTTTGTGGAACAAAATTTGGCCACCCTATTCCACCGCGCTGCCGCCCTGACTCCGTCGGATTTTTGAAATTTCGGCGATCCAATCTCGATGCTAAATCGTTTAAATCTCTAGTGCGATCTAAACGAAGAACCCAGTCTCTGATCGCAAACCTTATTTGACGATCGAAGAAGGAGAGAGATTCGTTCGTAGAGATTTATAAGAAGGATCAAATCCACTAATCCCGGACTCGTTCGGTGTCCAATGTTAAATACACAAAGGTAAACACATCTAAACAATCTATGAATATTTTAAATCATACGATGCCTAATGAAAATTTTGAACGTCAAAAAAAAATTTCTAACTTCCGTCGTACCTTGGGTGCAAAAAAAAAAGTAATCCAACACAATCAACTTGGGCTCAACATGAAATACGACGACACTAAATGGCTCATCACTAAGCATGAAATTCCAACCTAAAATGCAAATATCCTCATGCACATGAGTTAATTCAAAGTTAATATAAAACAAAATCGTGAATCTTCCGACTAACTGTGGTTTGCAGTAACATTCAAGGTACCCTGTTGATACTATATCTCATAATCATATTCCTTAATTGTTGGTGAATTGTTCTTTCGCATCCAAGAACGAAACGAAATTTAAAATTTTTATAAATATTTTGTCAGAAAAAATCTCTTGGATGTCGTATGGATCATGTGGGGACCCGAACCAAATTCATATTTTTAATCACTATTAAGATCTAATCTAGCAATTAAAAAAATGTGGGACATAAAATTTTTTTTTAAATTACATGAGTGCGCAACAATGAAATAAATCTTATTTCAAATATAAGATTCATATCCAGGTCTACGGTACAAGTCCTGTACAAAAGTGATTCATAGTAACTACTGTTCATTTACTACATGTCAAGTAATGTAACAGATTCACTTCTAAGTCCGGATCTCCACGCTAATCTTGACTCTCTCTTATCCTCTTCCTGACGTTAATCTTGTCCCACCTGTTGTCATGCACACATACAAACAAGACAACAGCCGGATAACTCCGGTGAGATATCATCCCAGTATAAACAATGACTCAATGCAATGCATAAAATCATATACAAAAGCATAAACCATGTATCACAAAACATAAATAATAAGTTATGACACATTAATAAATACAGATAAAACTCTTTAACTCGTCATCTCAGACTCGACTAATATCTAATTTAGGGATCCCAGTTTCTGGACATTGACACATATATCGAATCTTAGCGATAGGAATGAATCAACTCCTAAACGACATCGATATAATATACATGTCCAGTGCCTTGGCGAATCAGCCGAAGACTTGGCGAATCAGCCGAAGACTCAATACATCAATCAAGAACCCAAGTGTATCAATCTCATTCAATTGCATTATCACTGTAATAAGGTAAAGTATGTGATTTAGGGAAACTCAAATCACCTCTAACTCGAGTTGTGCAATCCCGAATCAACATTGATTTATACCTTTCTTTCTGTCAACCTGACTCTGTCGAAGTCTCGAACTCAAGGCCTGTCAATACACAATCTGGGAATGACAATATCGAAGAGTACAATATCAATACACCAATCAATTCAATACTGAATATAATCAGAACTAAATCAAATTCTGTTTCGACGGCATAACTGCACAATCTTCAATATACCCAATAATACAAATATCAACAGATAGCAATCTCAACTCATAATCAGTAACAATACAAATCTGATATCCATTCTCACTCAATTCCTCCCGAAAATCATAACAATTTCAGAAACAATCTGTTTTTCAATCCGGTTTCAATTATACAATGTCTAACATGTCAAGAACCTCATATATTAATCATATCCGATTCTGACAACACCATAATTTCAGATCATATCAAAACTTAAGAAAACTTACGTCCGTATGAAACCTGCGTTGATAGGAACACAGTACTGAAGTTGGATTCAAAATCGGACGGACGGATCTTCCGCAAACTTCAAATTCCTATAGAAAAAGGCGTAAAAATTTTCAGCAAATGTGTCTCGGTTCTTTTTTTCTTCTGAAATGCTGAGGAATCACAAGATATATATATCTCAAGCATGGGGAAGATAGGTGGTTCACTCTTGGTGCAGCACGTCTCGCGCATATGCGCGACCATCACCGGCGCATATGCGCGAGACATTCTGTCTCGGCGCTTGGCTTTTCAACAGCTCGCGCATATACGCGCCCCAACACCGCTCACATGTGCCAATAGTTCTGTCCCAGCAGTTGGTAAGCTCATCATCTCGCGCATATGCGCGCACCTTCTCGGCGCACATGCGCCACAATCTCTGGAATCAACATTCTGAAATCCATCCTCTCCCGCATATGTGTGCCATGTCTCGCGCATATGCGTGAGAAGTTCTGTCTCGCACATAAAGCTCCCGAACAACTGGCGCATATGCGCGCACCACTTCTGAGCATATGCGCCAGAACCTCTGGCCTCACATTCATCTTACTCATACATGATATCAATTCATGCCTCGGAATGGTCCGTCAATAATCATATCAATTTATCAATTAATCATCTCAGATTAACAGGATAAAAATCTCGAGCATTACAGATCATAAACATACATATGGTGTTTATTAAATTACATTTAAGTGATTAAAACTTTTACTCCAACTATTCAAGTTTTTAAGTTAAGATAACTCTTCCTGTATCTCCATATGAAAAAAAATCAACTTGAATCTCCCTGGAAAGTCACGAAATCTTATGTCCACGACTGAATTCCTTTCTCATCTTCTAGTTTGCACTAGAAAAACAAGAAGAACTTTGGGTACAGAAAGGGAGACACCAAGCGGGGGTGGCATCGATCAAGGAAGCAGATAAAATCGGTCGGTAAATAGTAGACGAACCCTAGAGAGTAGAGGATGGGCGGCTGAATTTAGAGAATGATAGTTTATTGCTTTGATGCTAAGCAACTTGTGTTTTCTAGGTCAAAACTCTGGACTTAAATATTAAGCTACATGAGCTTACTGATCCAAATAAGGTTATAACTATATGCAAAGTCCAAATAGGACCCTACGAGTTACATGGTCCAACTAAGATTCTAACATATCACGTAGCCCAACTAGGACTCCTGCTAGTTGGAAATGGGCTAGGATACTCCAAACCCATGGACCATAAAACCAATTATTGTGTTTCATCATAATCTCGATTAACGATAAGTATTATTGATGTGACAAGTATAATTTTCTAGTTATTATGATGCAAAGTCAAACTTTTCAAACCACTTGTCAAAGTCAACTGGTAAAACTCAACTTGATTAAAATCAACAAGTCAAAGTTTACTGTAGGCAAGCTTAACGGTTCTGGTCCGGTTCTGACCGGTTCCGGATCCACCCGTGCTGGAACCAGTAAGAACTGGTCAAAAATAGGTTCTGAAGCTGTTCAGATTCCAAGATATTTACCTTGGAACCAATTCCATCCACTACCCAAAACAATAGTGTATGGACCGGTTCCGAACTGATTCACTGCAAAAGTTTGATGTTGAAGTAGAACGAGGCACACTAAGATGGTATTCTTCGACTGCCCCAGCGCGAGACAAAACAAAAGAAATTTGTAGATGAAATACAGTCACGCGGGGGCTGTAAAAAATTATCGCCCTAGTGCAAAGAGACTATGAAAATTCTTTTCAGATGGTAGAAAAACATTATTTTTATTAAGTATTTTGAGTTGAGAAAATATATCATACAAAATTATGAATATAAATGAAATATTGATGTCTACATTAAACATTTAAAATTCATCAGGATCTATTAAAATATATAGGGAATACTCTGTATCTTATTAGGAACTTGAGCTTCCAAATTCGTCTATCGCTCTGGTGATCCTATTATTTCTTTTTCCGCAAAACAATCTTGTAGATATGTTAGCATGCTAAGCATCTCTAGCTTTAAATTAGTTCTTTGATCGTCAATGATTCTGCTGCATGTTGAAAATGCTAATTCGGAAGCAACACTTGAACATTAGACTGTGAAGACATCTCTTGCAATTGCCCCTAATACTAGATAAAGTTGCGAATTTATTCTCCACTATTCTAGAACTTCGAAATATTCTAGAGTCTGAAAATAGTGGCTTAAATACGCCGGGACACCCTCCCAGCCCCCTTCTAACTGTCTCCTTCGTGATCTCAGGCCTAGAATAAATTTGAGGTCTGCATTTGGACTATCGTCACCTGCTGGAACCGGACCTTAAATTTTCAGTGAGTATCACTTGACGCCATTTTTGGGAAGTTCGAGCTGAGACGTAGAGATTTTAGGCCAGACAGGAAGCAGAAGAACTAATTCAGTGTTGTCACGTCCTCAGTTGGGACCCGAACAACCTCTTTTGAGGAGGACAGACGTGAACAACCTCGTTCAGAGGCGAGAGCCAAACAACCTCGTCTTGAAACGAAGGCTGAACTTCTTTGTCCCGATGAGAAAGTGAGGAACTTGACCCTGGAAAAATTCATTAACAAGACAGCAGACGATGCCATGAAGAGAACAAAGAATCTATGTTTGCCGAAAAACAGGCCACTCGCCAAGAACGAGAGGAGAATGCGGAGGGCCGTCAAAGCAAGGTCAAAGAGACCCAGCCCCTCCTGAGTGGGGAGAATCCGGAGATGGAAGAGATGTAGAAGGAGATAAGAATGTTGATGCATCAATTGGGAAACAGAGCTCCAACGCCAAGAAAAAAAGTCTTTTTTCCCCCGCCATTTTGGAGGAAGAGCTTCCCCCAAGTTTTCGACAGTCAAACATTGGATAGTATGATGGGCGTACAGACCCAAAAGAACACTTGGGAAGATTGAGAATGCGGCATTGGTGCATAAGTACTCAGACGCAGTTAGGTGCAGGGTGTTCCTTGATACGTTGGTGAGATCAGCCCAGCAGTGGTTTAGTATGCTGCAGCCCAACTCCATACGGTCTTTCGAGGATTTTTCTACGGCTTTATTTCTATGATTTTCTAGCAGCAAGAGGTACTAGAAAAATTATACAAGCCTGTTCGTGATGAAGCAACAAGAAACGAAAACTTTGAGAGAATTTATTCAGCATTTCAACAATGCAACGCTGGAGATACCAGCGGCGACCCCTGACATTATGATAAGTGCCTTCACTCAAGGATTGCGAGGAGAAGAATTCTTCAAATCCCTAGTTAAGAAACCTCTGTTGAGCTATGATGATCTTTTAGATCGGGCAGAAAGGTACGTGAACTTAGAAGATGCACAACGGCACAAGATGATGGAGCAGCAACCTGGAGGAAGTAAAGTTGAGGGGGCGGAGAGATGGAGTAGGAAGAGAAATGTGAGTGAGAGAGAAGATGATAAAGCTAGAGGTAGAGGACAATTGTCATCCCATGTTCCTCTGAATAGGAATCGTGACAAGGTGGTAGAGGTGAGGGAGACCAAAGAGAGGTGGAAGTTTTTTTTTTCCTGCTAAGGCATCGCCTTGCAGAGGAGTCAGAAGGTGAGGATGTGTAAGTTCTACGTTCCTGCCGAGGCATCGCATAGCAGAGGAGTTAGAGGGTAAAGAGGTGGAAGTTTTATTTTCATGCTAAGGCATCACCTAGCAGAAGAGTCAGGGGGTAAGGATGTAGAAGTTCTACGTTCTTGCTGAGGCATCGCCTAGCAGAAGATCAGAGGGTGAAGAAGTGGAAGTTTTATTTTTATGATTAGGCATCGCCTAACAGAGGAGTCAGATGGTGAGGAGGTGGAAGTTTTATTTTCCTGATGAGGCATCGCCTAGTAGAAGAGTCAGGGGTGAGGATGTGGAAGTTCTACGTTCCTGCTGAGGCATCGCCTAGCAGAGGTGTCATAGAGTGAGAATGTAAAAGTTTTTATTTTCCTGTTGAGGCATCTCCTAACAGAGGAGTCAGAGGATGAGGAGGTGAAAGTTTTATTTTCCTGCTGAGGCATCGCCTAGCATAGGAAACAGGGGGTGAGGAGGTGGAAGTTCTACGTTCCTGCTGAGGCATCTCTTGGCAGAGGAGTCAGAGGGTGAGGAGGTGGAATTTTTATTTTCCTGCTGAGGTATTGCCGAGCAAAGGAGTCAGAAGATAATGAGGTGGAAGTTTTATTTTCCTGCTGAGGCATCGCCTAGCAGAGAAGTCAGGGGTTGAGGATGTGAAATTTCTACGTTCCTGCTGAGGCATCACCTAGCAGAGGAGTTAGAAGGTGAAGAGGTGGAAATTTTAATTTCTTGCTAAGGCATCGCCTAGGAGAGGAATCAGAGGGTGAAGTGGTAGAAGTTTTATTTTCCTGCTGAGGCATCGCCTGGCAGATGAGTCAGGGGTGAGGAGGTGAAACTTTTATTTTCCTGCTAAAGTATCGCATAGGAGAGGAGTCAGGAGTAAGGAGGTGAAACTTTTATTTTCCTGCTAATGCATCACCTAGCAGAGGAGTCAAGGGTGAGGAGGTGAAACTTTTATTTTTCTGCTAAGGCATCGCCTGGCAGAGGAGTAAGGAGTGAGGATGTGAAACTTTTATTTTCCTTCTAAGGTATCTTCTCGCAGAGGAGTCAGGAGTGAGGAAGTGAAATTTTTATTTTCCCGCTAAGGCATCTCCTAGCAGAGGAGTCGTGGGGTGAGGAAGTGGAACTTTTATTATATGGACTGCGCCTAACGGAGGAGAAGTGGTAGGGAGATTGTAAATCACATTTTATCTTCTTGGGATATGCCTAACAAAGAAGTGGAAGTGGTGGAAGCAAAAGTTAGATTTTTTTTACTATGTCGAACATGGTTGAAGAAAAAATGTGGTGAGAGGGAGAGAGCTTCGGTAAGCTCGTCCTCTAGCTTATGAGCTTCCATAAGATCATACCCAGTGGTTCCAAAACGTCAGAGATAAGTTCAGAAGAAACAGTGTACTCAAATGTAAAACACTTGAGAAAAAATACTAAGGGGATGACCAAGAGCTAGGACGAGGCTGCCCAGACGTGCGCGTGGCTGGAGGCGAGAGTCTAGGGGCAGACGAGGCTTGGATGTGAGAGGAGAGGGGGGGCACAAGAGGCGAGGGCCGACGAGATGCGTGGTGATGGCGATAGAGCGAGGGGAGGCGATGAACTGTGAAGAGGGGCGAGAAGATTAAGAGATGGGCAGCGAGGCAGGGCTGTGGCGAAGCGGTGTGGGCGAGAGGCTCTGATGAAGGGGCGAGCGTGAGAGAAGCGGTGAGGGAGGAAATTGGGCGACTCCGTGCAAGGTGAGGCGATGGACTGTGGGCGAGGGAGAGATACGCTAGGCGAGGGCAGGGGCTGAGGGCGAGATGCGACGGGCAAGGCGCATAGTTGGAAGGTGAGGGCGTGGTGATGATGGAAGAGAATTGGCAGTGATGGGCGAGGGTTGGTGGAGGGCTGGTGAGGCACTGCAGAGGGCGAGGGGCCGTACCTTGCATAGGCGAGACGAGCGCAGGTTGCGTGCAGTGTAGGGCAAGACTAGTGATGGGCGAGTGAGAGAGACGAAGAGAGGATGGGTGTGCGCAGGCGTGGACGAGAAGCCAGGGGAGGATGGGACGAGCACGAGGGCGTGCTGGGCAAGCGCTCGAGGGCTGCGTGGGGCGAGATCTCGAGGGGTGTTCTGGTGAGCAGGCAAGGATGGGAGAGGGTGTGCAAGCAAGCGTGCGACGCTGCTGGGTGAGGTGGGCGAGCGTGCAGGGCAGAGGGCGACGGCGTCCAGGCGAGCGCGCATGGTTGCGCTGGCAAGGGCGAGCTTGCGACGGGCGAGGGGAATTTGCGAGGTTGTGGGTGAGGATGGGAGGTAGCATGGAGAGCGGCGGGCTAGGCGGTGGCTGCTGGGTGGAGCCGAGGATGCAGTGGTTGTGGGCAGGCGAAGCGAAGACGGGGCTCGGGCTCGGGCATGGGCTGGCGAGGCAACGCGAGGGCTAGAGAAGAGGGAGGCAAGCGAGGAGAGAACCAGAGATGGAAGCGAGGACGCAGTGGGAGTGGGCAGGTGAAGCGAAGCGGGACGAGGGCTCGGGCGTGGGATGGTGAGGTAGCACGAGGGCTAGCAAAGGGGAGGCTTGGCGAGGCTGGGCAAGGGGAAAGGGAAGCATAGGCAAGCGAGGCGATGGAGGGGCGAGGGCGATGGCGAGGTGAACGGTAGGGGAGAAGGTGAGACAAGAACGTGAGTAAAGAGAGGGCGCTAGGCGTGGGTTTGGAGGAGCCCAAAGCAGATCTGGCCCTTCCAAAACGAGAAGATGATTTAATTTGCTTCCGAATTTTCGGAGACTAATGAGCAACAGGGGAAGAACACAAAACTCACATGTTTTAAACCGAGGACAACACAATTAATCGAATTTCGAACCTACGATTGAGTTCGAATTGGGAGGGAGAGACTGGTGATACCCCATAAATGAGCCCCTCAAGATCAGGACCAAATCTCCGGCTCATCCCTAGCCCAGATGGAAGGCCCGTGATAGGCCCAAGTATTCTCCTATAAATACTAGGTTTGAGTGTATAATTTAGGATGCATACTATTGACTTTCAGCAGCATCCTTAGCTGCTCTCTCATTATGTTCTTAGTCTCTGACTTGAGCGTCAAAAGATTTACACCGGGACACCTTCTCGGCCCCTTTCTATTGGTATCCTTCGTGATTTCAGGCCTAGAATAAATTCGAAGTTCACATTTGGAGTATCGTCATCTGCTGAAACCAGACCCTAAATTTTCAGTGAGTATCACTTTGTGTACTTCAGTTACAAAATCTTGTTTGGCCCTACCAACTTCATTGATTGGCCTATATTTTTTTCTGAACATGCTTGTTGTTAAGGTTTGATTAGGATCAAAGCTTCAACAAGCTTTGCAACTTGAGGAATTGGTTCATTATATTCATATACCGAACTAGATCTCATAAAGTGAACGTACTTCTCTTTGCAAATGTTTAGCTTCGGTTGAGTACCAGACTCAAAAATGCTTTTATTGTTGTTAAAACCAATACCAGTTTTGTCTCCAAATGATTTTTCAAACTCTTGCATTTCAATTAAGGAAACTGAAGACTTGTTCAAAGATGAAACTAGTTCAATTATCCCACTTTGACGTGCTTTCCTTTGCCACCAACACCATATGCTTCTTCTTGAATGGCTTCTTTTCATCATTGGGTCTACTTCTGTCCAAAGACTTCTTGCCCTCAACTGATATCTTTTTATCCTTCTTTGATTTGGTACAGTCAACTATAAAATATCCAGTTTTTCCATAGTTAAAAAAAAACGTTGGAATCATCAGTTGATTCTCTCATCTGATAAGATCTTAGGTGAGAGATTTGAAAATTACCTTGATTATTCCTTAGAAACTTGTCAAAATTCTTAACACACAATGAAATGACATCACTACTCGGCTGATTTCTCACTCGAACCTGATGGTTCCAGTTTCACTGCAGTTAAGACCTTGGTCAACTGAGAGGTAGAATGATTATCCTTTCTGGTTTGCAACTCAAATTCTTAAGATTTTAGATCTGCGAAAAGATCATGTATTTCTATCTTCTTTAAATATTTTTATTATCTCATTGTCATTGTCTTCACATCCCACTCCTTGGGCAAACCATGAATTACTTTCAAAATAACTTCTCGGTTACAGTACACTTTTTCCAAGCGCACTCAGTTCAATGTTAATGCTGCTTACTCGTTCATCAAATTTATACATTGATTCTCCTTGCTTAATCTTGATGCTATCAAATTTCTATGTAGGAATAGAAAGTTTGTCTTCTTTCTTTTTTCATTACCTCGCGCAATTGAATCGATTTTTCCCAAATTTTCTTTATTGTCTTCCACATCTTGATCTTGCTGAAATTATTCTTGTCAAGAGTTTACAATATTCTTTAGATACATTATCTAGGTTGGCTTTCTTCTGATCATTGTTTATCCATTCATTGTTGGCCTTTTCAATTTTTTGCGGTGCCCCGTCAATTATATCAATAACAATGTTTGCTTTCACAATTATCATTTGTCGATCATTCGTAAATCAGTAATGATGTACCACATATCAACTTCTTGTGCACCTAAATGAGCCTGCATCCTTATCTTCCAATCATCATATTCTTCTTTGGAGAACATTGGGATCTTGTTGAATGAAGCCATTTAGAACATTTTCAAAGATGAGAATAAGCCTGCTCTTATACTACTTGATAGGATTGGTTGAAGTGTTTAGAGGGGGCTAAATAAACACTTACTAAAATTTCTTTCTTCAATAATAATTCAGTTTGGTTAGAAATTGAATTTGATATTCTCGATTGTCAATGTCAGTTAGCTAACAAAATATGTGCAGAAAGAAGCAAAAATAACATATTAGAACAGTTCATATAAAGGTCTAGCTTTGTAAACTGAATGGTAAATTGAAAGAAAAATGTATGAAAGTTTGTTTCTGGATGTTCGAAGAAATCAATCTCCTATGTCAACCTTTCATCCTTTTGGAATGTTTCATACTAGAAGACTTTGATCTTTACAAACATTTTGCAAAAACTCAGTTCAGTTTCAGCTTAAAACTGCTAAAACTGAAACTCTCATTCTACTCAACTGAACGAAGAAACAGTATACAAACTATTTTCGAATACAATGAATTACAAAGAATTCTCCTAGCATTTGATGATCCTTAATGATTATATACAACTATGTAAATGTACTTGAGTGTATGATCAGTTTTACTTGTAAGCTTGAATAAGATGTCTGTCTATCTAATCTTTTGTTTTGTAGGTTTTCCCTTGCTTTTTTCAAATAATCTGCATCTTTATTTATAAACTTTAAGCTACAACGATCACAAACTTCAAACTTTGGTAGTGGACATCCCTGCCCCCCCAGTACTGTGGTTTAGTCTGATCAGGTGCATTTATGTATGGGTCACTTGCTTTGAAACATACTCTACGCAAAAATGATGATGTTTATGTTTGCTCAAGTATGTATGATGCAAGTATGTTTATGAAATAGTGGCACGTCTATGTTTATGTAAGTACGCTCAAGTTTAAGTATGTTTGGTCTACTTTAAAAATGCATGTGGATTTATTATGTATTACTTATTCTCCGTTTATACATGTTGAGTCTTTAGACTCACTAGACTTGATCGATGCAGGTGAGGACTAGTTTGAGGAGACGAGAGGTGGGGACCAGTGAGCTGGCTCGGACTGCGCGGAGGCTATGTAAATTGAATGGTAAATTGAAAGAAAAATGTATGCAAGTTTGTTTCTGGATGTTTGGAGAAATCAATCTCCTATGACAACCTTTCATCCTTTTGGAATGTTTCATACTAGAAGGCTTCGATCTTTACAAACAATTTGCAAAAACTGAGTTCAGTGTCGGGTTAAAACTTCAAAAATAAAACTCTCGGTCTACTCAACTGAACGAAGAAACACTATACAAACTATTTTCGAATAAAATGAATTACAAAGAATTCTCCTAGCATTTGATGATCCTTAATGATTATATACAACTATGTAAATGTACTTGAGTGTGTGATCAGTTTTACTTGTAAGCTTGAATCAGATGTCTGTCTATCTAATCTTTTGTTTTGTAGGTTTTTCCCTTGCTTTTTTCAACTAATATGCATCTCTATTTATAAACTTTAAGCTACAACGATCACAAACTTAAAACTTTGGTAGTGGACATCTCTGTCAGCCCAGTACCGTGGTTTAGTCTGATCAGGTGCATTTATGTATGGGTCACTTGCTTTGAAACATACTCTAAGCAAAAATGATGATATTTATGTATGCTCAAGTATGTATGATGCAAGTATGTTTATGAAATAGTGGCACGTCTATGTTTACGTAAGTACGTTCAAGTTTAAATATGTTTGGTCTACTTTAAAAATGCATGTGAATTTATTATGTATTACTTGTTATTCTCCGTTTATACATGTTGAGTTTTTAGACTCACTAGACTTGATCGATGCAGGTGAGGACGTGTTTGAGGACGAGATGTGGGGACCAATGAGCTGGCTCGGACTGCGCGAAGGCTAAACCCGAGGACCGCCTATATTTTAAGAATTTATGCATGTTGATTCAAATAGTCTGATTTTCACGAGATTGATTTACGTTGTTTAAACCAGTTCTTTTGCAATCTATATTTGTAATCGTTTTTAATTCAAATATTTTGGACGAGCAGTTTATCTTTATCGCAATTTGAAGGATTACTATTTATTTAAGAAAATTTTTATTTTTCCGCAAATTTTAAGTAGTTCAAAAGTATGGTACGTTACATGACCAGCTAAAATGAACCATCTGCTGACCAACTGAACCAGCATCTGACCAACTAAACTTAACTTAACCAGCTGCTGACCAACTGAACTGAATGACCAGTTGAACTGAACGACCAGTTGAGTTGACTAGAGTTTACCAGTTTCAGACCAGCAAGGCGAATTTGACCGTTGTAATTTCAGAAACAGTACAGAAATTTTTCAAACGGTCATATTCTTGTGTCTAACGTATATATCATTTTTAAGGCCTATAAATGCAACATCTTGAATATCAAACAAGAGCTTTTGAATAAAGATTCAAAACATGGGCAGTTATCATGAAGAAATCAGCTAGTTGAGAGCACAAGCTCTTGTGTGAGGATACACTTGAAAAGTACACTGTAAATGATAAATTCCTCACACACAATCACTCTAACATATACAAGAGAGTTGAAAATCAAAGATTTGTTGAGTGAGTCTTACACAAAAACAATAAACTTGTGTATTAGTCTTTGCATATGAGACATTAAACAATATGCTGATTGTGAGGTGCTGCATACAATATTGAGTGATAGGAGTTCAGTTAGGCAGTAGCGTACGTCCTAGCTGAATGGGTTTGTACAAGGTGTTGTATAAATCAAAGTCTTCTAGTGAATCCTTCCCAATGGGAAGAAGGGATGACGTAGGAGCATTTGAAGTCTCCGAACATCCATAAACAAATTCGTGTCTATTTGTTTATTGCGTTTACTTATCATTTTAATAGTTTTAAAGATGCATTGTTGAAGCATTTTATGTGTTCTTCAAATACCAAAATATTGCATACCAAGTGTTTCATAAAATGCTTCAACTAAAATATATTTACTAATTCAACTTGCATATATTTTAAATATTTTACAAAATAAATAATCGGTTTCTACAAAGGATTATTTCGAGTGTATTCCGCTTGGTTTGAACACCAAACTCGATTTAATTAATCGATGTTCAATATTTCAAGAACAGAGTTATTGTAGCTTAACAATTTACCCCCTAAATGATCCCAACAGTTTCATACTAGAAGGCTTTGATCTTTATAAGCAATTTGCAAAAACTCAGTTCAGTTTCGGCTTAAAACTGCCAAAACTTAAACTCCCAGTCTACTCAACTCAACAAAGAAATACTATACAAATTGTTTTCAAATACAATGAATTACAAAGAACTCTCTTAACATTTGATGATCCTTAAAGATCATATACAACTATGCAAATGTAGTTGAGTGTCTAATCAGTTTTACTTGTAAGCTTGAATCAGATGTCCGTCTATCTAATATTTTGTTTTGTAGGTTTTTCCATTGTTTGTTTTCAACTGATTTACATCTCTATTTATAAACTTTAAGCTACAATGGTCACAAACTTCAAAAAAGATATGTTCCAAATAATTATAGTTGTTGTTGCGTTTTGTACAGGTCATCATTCTCTGACATCCATACATAATTGTAATGTGGTTGGATTAAGCTGTATCAGAAAAGTACGGAAAAATTATCCAATAATCAATTTAGTCCTTTGGTGTAAATTGATGTCCTTGAAAATAAATAAAGATGTCTAAACTGATAACTTGTCAAAACATGCTTTGATATAATTCAGTTTAGGTCCGGGTCATTTTTGCTTTGACTAGTCCAGATTAGGTAACCAGTTTAGCTTGTGGACATAGTCAGTTCCGTTTAGTTCGGATGACTCAGATAGTCTAGTTCAATTTAGCTTACATCAGTTTTGCCTTAAATTATTTGTTAACATCAAAACATAAATGTTCCGACAATTCCCATTTTTGGTGTTTTACAAAAAATCAAGCTATAACTGTTTTTCTTTAGGCAAAAACGGTATGAATAATTCTGCTAGCAAATATATATCTAATAAACTGATGGTTTTTGAAATTGGTAAAGTGAAAAAATTGAAATTTTTTGACAAATTATAGAATAAACAAAACATGTGCGGAAAGTCTAGTTCAGTTTAGCATACATCAGTTTTATCTTAAATCATTTGTTAACATCAAAATATAAATGTTCAAACATCACATGTTGATGATTTAAATGTGAAAATTTCAATTATATTATAGCTGAAGAAACACTATGAAATAGCATAGAAAATCATTTTTTCCCTATTTTCAAAATGGTCCATCTTTCACGTTATTTTTGCAATTTAATTTTATTTTTTTAAGGGAAACAAACCAAAAGAAGACATGAAAAAGAGTGGAGCCCACTCCCATCTTTATCACCAATAATTTAATTACATAGGAAAACAATTTGGAATGCAACACGCACATTATCAGACAGATACATACGAAAAGTAGACATATTTGTGATGGAAGAATAAGACTGGTTGACCAATTCATTGTTGTCAGGTTACCACATTATCATATTAAAATGTCAAATTTAGAAATTAAAATATTTAATAAAATAATTATTCAAGGGTTAGTGGGTTTCACTTTTAGCGAGTTAAATATATTTCAAATATCTCTTTATGATTAATTTTGAAGATTTGTTGCCTTATTTTTAGGGATTAGTTACGCGAATTAACAAGAGAAGAATCTTATTAAAAAAAAAAGGCAAAAACTTGTTTGAGACTGTCTCACGGGTCGTATTTTATGAGACAGATTTCTTATTTGAGTCATTCATGAAGAAATATTACTTTTTATGCTAAGAATATTACTTTTTATTGTGAATATCAATAAGGTTGGTCCGTCTCATAGATAAAAATTCGTGTTAGATTTCTAATATACATTAAAAAAGATGAGTGTCGTTTGAAATCTATAAACAAAATCAAATTCATTCAATAACAACATCAATGTCTTGTTTCAAATTCGATTATTTTCATTTTCTAAAATGAAATCAAATATTATTATATTGATATATTATTTGTATTTTTAATAATATATACATTTAATCATGGAAAGTTGAACTATAGCGCATATATTTTACTTGAGTTAGCAACTAAAGTTTAACTATCAAAGTGTTACTATCTCTATATTAGATATTTTTGAAGTTTGAATTTTAGCGCAGATAGTCAACATGTAATTGCAATGGAAAATTATTTTTTTGTGAAATCATTGAAAGTTGATGTAAAATAAATGGAAGAAATATATAAAATTGAAAGAAGGAGTTTTAAAAGATGAGTATGTCTCTTGTGAGACGGTCTCACGAATATTTATCTGTGAGACGGGTCAACCCTACCGATATTCACAATAAAAAGTAATACTCTTAGCATAAAAAGTAATATTTTTTCATTGATGACCCAAATAAGAGATCCGTCTCACAAGATACGACCCGCGAGACCGTTTCACACAAGTTGTATTAAATGTTTTATTTTTATTTTATTACAAGAAATACTTGCAAACCTTGACTAAAAGCATGAGGTATGATTTGTGATGCCTCGTATTTGGTTTAATCTATATATAAAGAAGTTAAAGGCAACTCACAAAAACCGAAGAGAAACAAAATATTGGTACAATGAATAAGGAATATAGAGCTCATATCTTGGCCGTACCTTACCCAAGCCAAGGCCATGTTAATCCCATGCTCCAATTTTGCAAAAGTTTGGCCTCTAAAGGTGCCAAAACAACTTTTGCAATCACCAAATATATTTCCAAATCCACCCAACAAAAAAACTTCGATTCGGTTTCGGTCGGTACGATTTCCGATGGTTACGACGAAGGTGGTTTCATGGCAGCGGAGAGTATTGCCGATTATCTGGCTCGAATGGAAGTCGTGGGCTCGAGAACCCTTGAAGAGCTCATAGTAGCTAATCAAAAATCGAGTCATCCTGTTGACTGCATAGTGTATGATGCCTTTTTGCCTTGGGCTTTGGAAGTGGCTAAAAAGTGTGGGATCAAGGGAGCTTGTTTTTTCACACAAGCTTGTGCTGTTAACTATGTGTTTTACTATACATATCATGGGATGCTGCAACTTCCGGTGAAATCGACTCCGATCGAAATTCCGGGCATGCCTCTGCTCGATTTGCCGGATATGCCGTCTTTCATTTACAAGCATGGAACATATCCAGCTTATTTTGAGATGGTGTTGAATCAATTCTCAAACTCGGACAAGGCTGATTTTGTGCTTGTCAATACTTGGTACAAATTGGAGGAGAAGGTAAGTCAAGTAATTTGTTTATATATTTGTTGTTGTTGGAAATTATAGAGCCTCCCGAACAATTCCGGCTAAAAAATTTTTTTCGATTCAATCGAAAAATATCGATTTCATAAATTATAAATAGATAATATAAATATAAATATAAATCAATAATGAATTTAAACAAAATTATTTTCTCAGAAAAACTAACCTTTTACAATTGATGGTAGCGTGTGGATATTCAAAAACACATAAACTAACAACTAAAATTGAGTAGGTCTCTTGTGAGACGATCTCACGAATCTTTATTTGTGAGATGGGTCAACTCTACCGATATTCACAACAAAAAGTAATACTCTGAGCATAAAAAATAATATTTTTTTAATTGATGACCTAAATAAGATATATGTCTCGCAAAATAGGACTCGTGATACAGTCTCACACAAGTTTTGCCTCCAAAATTTTATTCTCTCCCTCCTTCTCTTGAAAATTTTATTATGTATTGGGAAGAATTGTTTTTGTAAATATTGCAGAGAAAGCTTGTTTTTCTATTTCTTTAATTCGCAATCGTCCAAATCCCGTTGTTTTGTTTGAATCCGATAAATTAAAAAAGCGTACAACTTACCATTCAACTTTCAAAAGACAAAAGCCAAAAGCGAAGAAAATTTGTTTAACAACTTTTGTCTAAAGCAATTTTTAATAACTTGTTTGACAATTACCGATCAAACAAACAAAAATAAAAAATAAATAAATTTATGTTTATTCATTTTCTTTTATTTAGGATTTCTCAAATCCTACCAATTCTAATATATGAAATTTTGTATTTCTTAAATCTCATTTTAATAACATCTTTTAGATATCAAATATTATTTAATATATATTCTCAATACATGAAAGATATATTAACATATTTTAAATATTATCATAATAATCTAAATCTAAAATTATCATTTAAATATAATTAATATTTTATATTTAACTATTTTTATTTCCAAGCCATTGAAGTTATGGAAACAATTTTTTTTCCATCTTTCACATATGATTTCTAAATTTCATTTCTTGCTCATTGTTAATTTAGTGTACTGGGGAACATGGACTCATGATTAGAAACTCCAATAAATAGGATAAATAATTAAACTCTTTAATTAATTTACCTAACTTATTAATTTCATAATTAGTACGCTGATAATATGAAATTGAACTATTATTCATTATGGAATATTTTTCTCTACAAAAAGAGTACTTCATTGATATAATCATTAAATTCGTAGGACCGATTGTGTGATATTCATTGAGCTACAATAGCTCAATTTTTGAAATATTGAACACAATGAATTAAATCGAGTTTGGTTTTCAAACCAAAGAATACACTTAAATAATCATTCGTAGAAGCCGAATAAAAATTTTGGTAAAATATTTAAAACATATGCAAGTTGAATGTCTAAAAATGTTTTTGATTGAATCATGTTATCAAACACTTGATATGTAATATTTTTTATTTGAAAAACACACAAAATAATTCAACAATGAATATTTAAAACAATAGGAATAATAAGTAAATGATATAAATAAATAGACACGAATTTGTTTATGGATGTTTGGAGATTAAGAACTCCTACGTCACTCATTCTTCTCCTTAGAAAGAATCCAATAGAAGAATTTTATTTATACATCTTGTACAAATCCATTTCAACTTAAGACTTATCTCTTGCGTAATTGAAACTCCTAGCACACTCTCGATTGTAAGCTGCAATCTCACAATCCGTATAATATTTAATGTCTCTTATGTCAAGACTACAAACACAATATTTAATGTTTTTGTATGAAGACTCACTCAACTGAACTGTAAAACTCAACTCTCATTTATATGTGTGACTGATTGTGTGTGAGGACTTAATATATTACATTTTTTGTATCTGTCAAATGTATCATCACACTTGGGCTTGCTGTCGTTCAAGCTAATTTCTTCATGTAGGCTACCCATACTTTGAATCCCTTTCAAAATCTTGTATTTGATTTTCAAGATATTGTATTTATACTCTCCAAGAATGATACACATTAGACACAAGAATATGACCGTTTGGAACTGATGTGTAAGGATTCTGAAATTGCGACAGTCAAATTCGTTTGGCTGGACACTTTTCCCGAGCCTAACTGATTTTGAGGTCCACTGTCAGTTAGGCTCGTCAGCTAGACGGATCATTCAGTTGGGCTTATCAGCTAGACGGAACCAAACTGATAAGGTCTGCTGAAGGCTGATTTCAGTCAGCTCAGAACTCGTATTTTCATCGTCATTTATCAGCATCTTGAACTCTGGTTTCGACTCCAACTTGTGAATATGATCCTTGCTGATCAACCAAAATGATGAGCCTTACTGCCATCCGTTTGTCGAGATAGCATCCGATTTAATCCAACAGAAGTGAAATACAACTTGTCTCAAATTGAGTTTTAATTTCTATTAAGTCGTTTTTTCGT
The DNA here is from genome assembly GCF_012295235.1 of Primulina huaijiensis. NCBI lineage: Eukaryota > Viridiplantae > Streptophyta > Magnoliopsida > Lamiales > Gesneriaceae > Primulina > Primulina huaijiensis. The sequence continues at coordinate 2,779,539 of NC_133321.1, forward strand.
GGTTGACCATTTGTATCACCGAGCTGTGATAGATCATCGAAACACTACAATTCGCCAGATTCTCAGTTCGACTAAATTCGAGTTTAAGCTTCCATCTTGAGTTAGCAATTTCACACTTGAGTAAATATGTTAGAACACAATAACAAGTTTTGTTATTATCAAAATAAGATTGTTGTGAGCTTCTAAACCCAACAATCTCCCACTTTTTTATAATCACAAAACTTGGATAAACAAATATTTCAACTAACATATTTCTTCCCATTTTTGTATGAATCAAAAAGTCATATTTTCAAAAGAATTTAAGTAAAAAGTTTTTCTTCCCTCAATATTTAAAACCAATCTCCGCTTATATCTCTAAAATTTTGAAATTTATAAAAGTGGAGGGATGACTGACCAAATTTTCTCTATAGCTCATTTAATGCCACAACACACTTGGTACTACTATAATGATTAATCAGCTTTTCCTCTGGCATGACCAGGCTATAAATTTTATACCGCTGCGATCCTCTATGAGTTTAGTTTGCAATGCAAAAAGTGATTTGTAATTTCGACACTCGTGCAATGAGTTTTGACTTTTTTCCACGGTTGTTGCAAACTGTCTGAAAACTAAACTATGCATACATGTGTTAGAAAAATATGAAAAACTAATTTTAAAACTAAAAATCAGTTTCAAATGTTCTTTCAAGAACAACTCGCTCTTACACCACTTGATATGACCGATCAGGAAATAATCATTGAGTTATAATAGCTCGGTTCTTGAAATATTGAACATCGATGAATAAATCGAGTTTGATTTTCAAACTAAACAGAATACAATCAAAATAATTCTTGGTAAAAAATGAATAAATATTTTGGTATAACATTTAAAAAATATGAACTTGAATGTGTAAAAACGTTTTTGGTCGAAGCATTTTATCAAACACTTGATATCCAATATTTTGGCATTTGAAAAGCAAATAAAATGCTTCAATAATGCATCTTTAAAATAGTAAAAATAATAAGTAAATGCGATAAGTAAATATACACAAATTTGTTTGTGGATCTTCGGAGATTAACGTCTCCTATGTCACTCCTTCTTCCACTTGGGAAGGATCCACTAGAAGACTTTGATTTATACAACACCTTGTATAAATCAATTTCAACTTAGGACTTATCTCTTGTCTAATTGAAACTGCTAACACACTCTCGATTGTCGGCTGCAATCTCACAATCCGTATAATGTTTAATGTCTTTTATGCCAAGTCTACAAACACAATCTTTCATGTTTTTGTGTAAAAACTCACTCAACTAAACTTTAAAACTCAACTCTTATTTATATGTGCAAGTGATTGTGTGTGAGGATTTAATCTATTACAGTTTGTGTATCTCTCAAATGTATTCTCACACTTGGGCTTGCTCTCATTCTAGCTAATTTCTTAATTGAGGCTACCCATGCTTTAAATCTCATTCAAAATCTTGTATTTGATCTTCAAAATGTTGTATTTATGCTCTCTAAGAATGATACACACATTAGACACAAGAATATGACCGTATAAAAGTGTTGTCTACGAATTCTGAAATTGCAACAGTCAAATTCGTTTGGTTTGACACTTTTCCTGAGCCTAACTGATTTTGTGGTCCACTGTCAGTTATGCTTGTCAGCTAGACTGATCATTCAGTTGGACTTATCAGCTAGACTGAACCAAACTGATGAGGTTTGCTGAAATCTGCCTTATTGATTTCAGTATGCGCAAAACTCGTGTCTTCTTCGTCATTTATCCACATCTTAAACTCTGATTCAGATTTTGACTTGTGAATATGATTTGTAAATCATCGTCTTATATTCGTAACGCATAGTCAATCGTTTCATTTGGATAACTGAATTGATCAGGCTGACGAAAATACGCAACTACTCGTACCCAACTGATCATTGCTGATCAACCAAAATGATAAGCCTTACTAACACCATTTTTCCTATATTACATACAATTTAGCCCAACTAACATGAAATATGACTTGTCCCAAATTGAGTTTTCTATTCAGTTTTTATTTGCGGTTGGTCATTTGCATCACCGAGCTATGAAATATCATTGAAACACTACAATTTACCATATTTTTAGTTTGTCTAAATTTGAGTTTCAGGTTCTATCTTGAGTTAACAACTTCACACTTCAGTAAATATATTAGAAGCACAATAACAAATTTTTTTATAAAATTAAGATTGTAGTGAGTTTCTAAACCGAACATACATATATAGATTAGTCCTGCATAGACAATTTGTAATTGAACCGAAGAATTTCCGTTTACTTATTCATTTACTTCTTATTATCATTTACCATTAATTCACAAGTGAGTAGTTTAATTTATAATTCAATTATAATTTAGTAGGGCCCACACTTAGTTCTAGATTTAACAAATAAGATAATTGTCTTTCTACTTCTCGCAAGAAGGAATAAATTCCATGTCTATAATTTTCTATTTTTAGTCATTCATTCAAATACAAATCTAAAATGCAAGTGTTGAAAATACGTAATTGCAAACTGTGAACAAGAAAATTGAAAATCACATTGAAATGAACATGAGTTTATAACCACATAAGATTGAGAATTGTCCATATATGATCATTTACTATTTAACTTTAACTTCATAGCAAGAACATAATTTATTGTGAAATATCTAATTAAATCGGTCCAAGTCCTATATAATTTCATTATATATAAATGACTCCATCTAGATGTCTTCACATCGACGATCCGAATAAGATTAGTGATGTTTTAATTAAAGATATCATAATTTAATTAATTTAATCTCAAAATTCATTTAAGTTTGTTATCCATAATTTTAATCCTCTTGTATATATAACTTTTATATATGCTAAAATCATGGTTACATCCAATAAACTAGGGATTTTCTATGATATTTTAGACAATAAATTTCATGCAAACATGTTCAATAATAAATGTCACTTTTATTACTAATATATAAACATAGTCTAATTATAATGTTTTAAGGGAGCCATTTATCCCCAACATTTGTAGCATAATTCCCTACTTGACTTGAACTGTTTGAGATATACTAATTGAGATATACTAGAGAAGGGTAAGATATTAAACTGTTTGGTAGCCATGACGATAATAGGATTAATTATCAATCCTCTGTCATCCAACGTTGGTTGGAAAATAAAAGACTCTACTAATCCGATGGCCTTATTGACTGATGTACCCCTCTGACAATGTTGGTGACTGTCGCCTATAGTTTCTCTAAAACTTACAACTTGCTCTGATAAGAGACTCCTACATATATTCACTCGATAGAATATATACGAAATCCACGAATGGACTGTATGCCCTTGATCAGAAAAGGTTTATGTTTTAATTTTACTTCTATTACGTTTATGAAACAGGTGGTGGATGCAATGAACAAAGTTTGTCCATTGCTCACAATTGGCCCAACGTTGCCATCATTTTACTTGGATAAAAGGGTCGAAAACGATTGTGATTATGGACTCAACCTCTTTCAATCAGACTCCTCAATGGACATTATGAATTGGCTAAACACAAAGCCAATAGGCTCAGTCATTTACGTTGCTTTTGGGAGCATGGTCAATTTAGAAAAGCCCCAGATGGAAGAGATTGCATATGCTTTGAAAAGCATTAATTTTCACTTCTTATGGGTTATTAATGAATCGGACAAGTTAGAAAAGCTTCCTAAAGATTTCATCGACGAGACTGCGGGGAAGTGTTTGTTCGTAAGTTGGAGTCCCCAACTACAAGTGCTTTCTAACAATGCTATCGGATGTTTCTTCTCGCATGGCGGGTGGAACTCGACTACGGAGGCGTTGAGTTTGGGCGTGCCTATGGTCGTTATGCCCCAATGGACTGATCAGACAACAGTCGCGAAATTCGTGCAAGATGTTTGGAGGGCCGGTGTACGGGTCTGCGTGGACCATGACGGGATTGTTAGAAGAGAAGAAATCGAGAGTTGTTTGAGGGAAGTGATGGTGGGAGAAATGGGTAAAGAATTTAAGAGGAATGCTATTAAATATAGGGATTTGGCTAAGGAGGCAGTAAGTGAAGGTGGCACTACTCATGCAAATATTGACAAATTTATATTTGAAAGTGGAAAGCGTGGGTGATGGTTTATTTAGAACAAGAATTTAATTGTAAAAGATTCTTCATAGCCATTTGGGTATGAGATTCTTGAAATAAAATATCATATATGTCAGTGATTTTGAGGTGAAAATGGGTTCAGTCTATGTTAAAACTCGTAAAATTTTATACAAGAACATTAATTGATATTCTAATGTGGTGGTAATTTAAGTCCCACTTGTTTTTGTTAAATTTTTATAGTTGTCATTGATTGATGTATGTGTCTAAATTATCGTTATGATGTTTGGTTTAATGAGTGATGAATGGATTGATCGAAATAACTTCAAAAAATATATTGGTTCAGTGGCAGAAGCGAGACCTCTAAGATATCGGGTTCAAATCTGACCTAATAAATTTAGATAGATTAGATAAATAGGAAACCCTGACATGGTTCGATGAACATAAGTCGCTCGCTGTCTTCTCAAGATTCAAGAACTTAAATAAAGAGACATTGGATATATACAATTATGTATATGTGTATTTCCAAATTTTGGGTGTATAATTTCGAAATTTGAGAAATAAAATACAAGATAAAGATATAAAATAAAATATAATGATTATATAATGTATATTCGGATTAGAATAATCAGAAGATTAGATGATTAGATAATGTGATTACTGCTGTCTTCAACAACTGCTCTTTTCCTTGATGCGGAGAAGATCTTAATTAAACCCCCTGGCCAGTGTTGAGATTTCGAGGCATAGCCCAGTTTTAGTGAAGCTGGAATGAAATCATGTGTATATATATGTTAGAGTAGGTGTCCGTCGAGCCAAGTGTTGGCCTATGGTTCATGTTGAAACTCTATGTATAAACAATCTTTATTTTAATAATATTTGAAATTATTGTTTTGGCACATCTTTATCTGTATACCCATACTAGTTGCATAGATAAAGTCCTTGAATATACAAATAGTTGAAAGAATAAGTGATGCTCATATGATGAGTATCATGAAACTCATATTTGCAATACTGTATATTCTAAACAGTTCCTAGTCGATTGAGCCGCCGCTAAGAAGGATATAGGCCGCTCGAGTTCGAGACAAGTATCTGCGATGTGAGTACCATGTTTCATTGGTAGGGGACATTGTGATGTCCGAGCATGCAGATAGGTGCTCCTGGTAGAGTACACTGAACAACCCTCCATATAGGACTTTCCAAGTGGTTCTCACTTATCGAGTGGAAACGTCCTAGTTTATGGTTGTACACCATTAGTCCTTATGACCCGAGACAACATGGAAACTCTAGGTGCTAGCAGTGCACGTTGACTTGTTTACCGACTCTCATGGGGTCATCAGGTGGCAATGTTGANTCGAATCGGTCGGGATATATGAGTTGAAGAGACCGTACTGTACGCTAACCATAATTGAATGGTTCTTGCAGGCACTATCATTTGATACCTAGGGAATCATGTAAGCGATGCTGCTAGGCGTTTAACATGATTGGTTGGGTACTATCAGACTTGAGTTCTGACGTTCTTATTATCAAGGAGTTGATAAGTATGAATGGAGCAATTGGGGTATGCTCAAATAAGGACATGTTTAATACGAATCACATGGAGATGTGAACTCACGGCTAGTTGTATCAATGAACCATTGAGAATCACACAAGTGCTAACTTTCTAGATCCCGTTGAGAATTAAAATTAGTTCAATGTGTTGAACGGCTTATAAATGAGTTTATAAGCGTAGGAAAAAATAGAAGTATGAATTCTAAGAGGGGAATGTAACTTTTAATTTATGAATGTGTTCCTAAATTATAAGTTGACCAAATAAATAATGTATTTGAAAATTTTGATTTTCATAAACATTATTATGGACTAAATTAAATTAATTCAAGTGTTGAATTAATTAAACACTAGTGGACCTAATAGAATCCAAATAATTAAATTAATTCAAGTGTTGAATTAATTAAATAACATTAGACCTTGTAGAGCCCAATTAGAAATAATTATTAAACTAGTGGGCTTGAGTAAAATCAAGTAAAGTTTAAATGGTCTCAAATGTGTTTGTGACATTTAAATAAAGTCCATGGGCCTTGTAATTCTTACAAGCCCAAGTAAAAAACATGCTAGGAAGGTGAAGGGTTGGAGGCACTTTTTCATTAAAACATTGCATGGCATGCTCATGCACTTAATCACTTTTTCAAGCACCAAGAAAGTTTTCTTCTCTCCTCCTTGCAAACCCTTTTGGCCGAAATTTTTGTCCGAAAATTCCCTTCAATTTGTTTCATCAATTGTTGATTGAAAGCATACTCTTCTCAAAGAAAATTCCTTACATTTTCTAGTGCAAGTGTGAGGTGGGTTTAGCTAGTTAGTGGTGGTCTGGTGGATCTTATTTTGAAGGAAAGAAGGAAGCTTCTAGATTATGTCTACCATTCAAGAGTTTAGTTGTATATCAATTAAGTTGGAGCTATCATCAATCTTAAGAGATTGATAGGTAATTTCTTTAAAACATCCTATGTTTGATATTTCGTGTTTTTCGTATTTGCTACACACTATTGCATTGAGGTGTTCGGTTTTTGCCATTAAAATTATTTTGAAACTTCCGTTGCGCATCCAAGCATCTTGATCGATCCCCTTTCAAGTGGTATCAAGAGCTATGGATACTATTTTGTGTAGCATATACATAAATTTATATTGAGGTCGATTTCTAACCGCATGAGATGATTTTTTGCAACAAAATCGAGGCCGGTTTTGGGCCAATTTTGGGCAGCAAGTTGCTGCCCATTTTGGGCAAAAAAAATTTTTTTTGTAAGTTGGCCGGAATCCGACAACGGAGCTCCGGCGACGGCAATGACGACTAGGGTTTCCAAAAGTGTTTTGGATTATCAAAGTGTCATGGGCCTTGAAATTGTTGGGCCATTAGATGGCTAACATATTTGTGAAATTTAAATGGGCCAAAATGTTTTTGGTGAAAAATGATTTTTTGGGCTTTTAAGTTTAAATTTACAAAAGTTGTAAATATTTTCTCATGAAATAAATAATCGAAGTTGGACTTTAATTATTTATAGTAAATGGTGATTTACAAGAAATTCGGTTATAAATAAATTAATTAGAAAGTAGACAAAGGTGTTTGTATACTTTACTAATTTAGTTTATAATCGTGGCGGTTAGTGATTGGATCAAGATATATAATATTTGATCAATTGATTATTGTGATAATCAATTGATGGTGTATAATATGTGATATTATGCATGAAAGATGATCAAAAGCCCAAGCCCAATTTGCTAGGTGTATGCTAGGATATTTTGTGTTGAATGATTGTAATAATTTTCAATTTATAAAGTGGGCTTGGTTTATGGCCTGTTCCCACCCCATGAGATGTATCCCTATTTGCCATGGATATTAATTATGGCCCGTTCCCTAGAATTGGACCTAGGCCCGTGTTTAGCTCACACGGGTCGTTAGTTTTGGGCTGATTGATCATCCTTGTTTAGTTTACTGTTTATAATAAATGCATGATATGTTATAAATAATGAGTATGTGCGTTATTATTATGATAATAACAAAGTTGCATGAATCCGGCAAACATACGATCAAACATGGTGAGCTTTTAAATAAAATTAATGATGAGACCTTTCAAAATTAAAAACCCTCATTTTGAATAAGATTCAAAATTAATATCAAGCCCGAAAAGGAGAATTATGTTGTTTATAATTTCTATGTCTCCATCGACAATGGGAGCATGATGAATGCTACCCGTGTTCGGGACTCGGCTCATATTATTGGGGAGGCCCTAGACACCGGAAAGCTGTGACATCCATTGACATGTTGATGTGAACTACATAGAACTCCCATGATTTCGGCTCATATTATTGAGGGAACTCATGGCGACCGTCCATTAAAGTTTAACATCGATGGGTAAGGCTTGACACGTAAAGATGAACGACGTCATATTATTAGGTCCTAATTAAACGTGAGACAAAAGTTTACGTAGAGGGTTGCATGATGATACAATTGGAAACTACCTCTTAGGAATTGTGATTGGCTGATATTATTCGTGATCATGATTTGCTAATTGGACCTTACGTACCTACTGAGGAAAGGAGTTTCCCGTTTTCATTAGAGAATAGTGAAAAATGTCTAAACAGTGGGAGCAAAAATTTGTAAAGTAAAAGTCCATACTTTATATCTTACTAAATATTTTAAAATAGTTATTAACATTTGTCTGTTTTACTTTTCAATACAAATTTGACAATGTCTTCGATTCGCAATCCGTTGTCTGCTATACTCGACAAACATATTTTAACCGGACCTATTACCTCAATTGGCTCCGTTATCTGCAATACTCGAAAAACACGTTTTAACTGTACCTAATTACCACAATTGGCTAAGAAATCTGAAAATCGTCTTGAATTCGGAAAGGATAGCATATACACTTACTGAGTCGCCCCCTGTTGAGGCTCCGACTAGCTGCACTCCTGAGGAATTGCAGACTTACAAGGATTGGTGTGACCATGACTTGGGAGCTATGTGTTATATGCAGGCTTCTATTAATGATGAGCTGCAGAGGCGTTTTGAGGATGCAAAGAGTGCTGCTGACATTCATTTGCATCTCAAGGAGCTCTTTGGAGAACAAACACGTCCTCTTAGGCATGCTACTGTCAAGGAGCTGATCACTTTGCGCATACGAGATGGGGCCTCGGTCCATGAGCATGGCCTAAAGATTATTGGGCTTGTGGACAAGCTCGTTGGCATGGATCTGATGTTGCCTTCGGAGTTGACCACCGACGTGTTGCTCTTATCCCTGCCTAGCTCATTTGATCCTTTTCTGGTGAATTTCAACATGAACAAGATGGAGCCAACCCTTGAGGAGTTGGTGAACATGCTTGTTACCTTTGAGTCCACCATCAAGAAAGAAAAGTCGGTTCTTTATGTGGGCTCTTCATCTGGTACGAAGACTGGTCCTCTTGGGAAGGGAAAGAAGCGTTCTATCCAACGTCCCAAGAAGAGCGTGCCCTTGAAGAGGCAATATCCGAGTCACGCTGTGATAGCCATAGCAGTAAAGGCTGACAAGACTTCTGATATTTGTCATCACTGCAAGAAGCCTTGACATTGGAGGCGTAACTGCAGATAATATCTTGCCTAGAAGAGTTCTTGAAACGTATGTTCTATATTGAAGTAAACATTTCAATTAACTCTACTTCTTGAATATTGGATACCGACTGTGACTCACATCTCTGTAATGATTTGCAGGTGATGGGAAGAAGTAGGAGATTAAGGGAATGTGAGACCTTTTTGAGAATGGGCAATGGAGCAAGAGTTGCTGCCAAGGCTATAGGAGATGTTTACTTATTATTGAACAATGATTTTAAGTTGATTTTAAGAGATGTTTTGTTTGTACCTGACTTGGTTAAGAACATTGTTTCCATTTCTGTGCTTGATAAAGATGGATATTCTTGTTTATTTAGTAAAGGTGTTTACAACATTTAAAAGAATGAATGTTTGATTGGTACTGGAAAACTTGAAAACGATCTCTATAACTTAAAATTGAAAGATATTCCACTAAACAATGTCCAAGCGATAACAACAACAAACAAGCGAAAACAAGATACTCTAAATTCGGCACAATTATGGCATGCTCGATTAGGACATATTTCCCTAAGAAGGATGAACAAGCTAGTGGGAGTAGGCATGTTTGATATGTCTGATATTAATGCTCTCACGACTTATGAATCCTGTCTAAAAGGAAAGATGACCAAAATTCCATTTAAGGGCCACGTGGAGCAAGCCAAAGGGTTATTGGATGTGATCCATACCGATGTGTGCGGTCCACTTAGCATCACCACTAAGCATGGACATGCCTACTTCATCACCTTTACTGATGACTTTTCGAGGTATAGGTATGTGTATTTGATAAAATACAAGTCTGAAGCCTTTGAAAGGTTCAAAGAATTCAGAAGTGAAGTAGAGAAAAAATTTTGACGAAGCATCAAGTCACTTCGATCGGATCGAGGTGGTGAGTACTTGAGTGCTGAGTTCCAAGAGTATCTTAGGGAGAATGAGATTCTCTCACAGTACTTGAGTGCTGAAGGGTTTACATCTGTCGGAAGTGAGCATATGGTATGCAAACTTCAAAGATCTAGTTATTGTCTAAAGCAGGAATCTAGGATTTGGAACCTTAGATTCGATAGTACAATCAAAGAGTTTGGTTTTACTAAGAATCCTGAGGAATCCTGTGTGTATAAGAATGTCAGTGGGAGTACTGTGACATTCCTGGTGCTTTATGTTGATGACATTCTACTCATTGGGAATGATGTAGGAATGTTGCAATCAAATAAAATATGGTTAGCAAGTAAGTTTTCGATGCAGGACTGGGTGAAACATCTTTTGTATTAGGAATACTCTATAGAGATAGATCGAGAAGATTGCTTGGTCTAACCCAGTCCACATACATTGATACCATCGTGAAGCGGTTCTCGATGGATGAGTCCAAGAGAGGACATCTACCAATGTGTCATGGCGTGTCCCTATCCAAGTCTATGTCTCCCAAGATTGATGCAGAGATAGCGGCGCTGACAAGCATTCCGTATGCATCCGCAATTGGTAGCATCATGTATGGAATGATATCTCCACGTCCTGACGTGGCTTTCGCACTAAGTGTAGTGAGTAGATATTAATCGAACCCTGGTCTTCCACACTGGAAAGCTATGAATGACATCCTCAAGTATTTGAGAAGGACCAATAAGTTGTTTTTGGTCTATGGTGGTGGAGAACTGAAATTGGAAGGCTATACCGACTCTAGCTTCCAAAGCGATATTTATGACTCGAAGTCAACCTCTGAGTTTGTATTTATGCTCAATGGTGCTGCTGTCTCTTGGAAGAGTTCCAAGCAAAACAGTATTGCGGGTTCCATCATTGAGGCCGAATACATTGCTGCATCAGCTGCAGCAAAGGAGGCTGTTTGGATAAGGAATTTCGTCCAAGAGTTGGGCATCATTCTTAATGGAGTTGCTCATGTCCCGGTGTTTTGTGACAACACGGGAGCTATAGCTCAAGCAAAGGAGCCAAGGTCTCATCAGAAGTCCAAACACGTATTGAGAAAGTACCACAAATTCCGAGAGATCGTGGAACGAGGAGAAGTGTCGATTGACAAAGTCGGCTCCGCAGATAATGTTGCTAATCCGCTAACTAAGCCTTTACCTGGACCATTATTCGAGAAGCATCACGAATCGATGGGTTTGAAGCAGATGGGTAGTTGGCTCTAATGCAAGTGGGAGATTGTTAGAGTAGATGCCTGTCGAGCCAAGTGTTGTCCTAGGGTTCATGTTGAAACTCTATGTATAAACAATTTTTATTTTAATAATATTTGAAATTCTTGTTTTGGCACATCTTTATCTGTATATCCATGCTAGTTGCATAGATAAAGTCCTTGAATATACAAATAGTTGAAAGAATATGAGATGCTCATATGCTGAGTATCATGAAACTCAGATTGGCAATACTGTATATTCTAAACAGTTCCTAGTTTATTGAGCCGCCGCTAAGAAGGATATAGGCCGCTCGAGTTCGAGACTAGTATCTGCGATGTGAATACCATGTTTCATTGGTAGGGGACATTGTGATGTCCGAGCATGCAGATAGGTGCTCCTGATAGAGTAAACTGAACAACTCTCCATATAGGACTTTCCAAGTGGTTCACTTATCGAGTGGAAACGTCTTAGTTTATAGTTGTACACCATTAGTCCTTATGACCCAGGACAACATTGAGACTCTATGTGCTAGCATTGCACTTTGACTTGTTTACCGACTCTCATGGGGTCATCAGGCGGCAAGGTTGGGTGTTTTGTCGAAACATATAGGAGTCGATGCATTGTAGTCGGGGATTCACCGCTTACCTTCGGGTATGGATATCCTATGTGATCTCATGTATATGTAGTTTGAAATCTCTGATCAGAGTATAGTGGTAATTATGAAAGGGGTTTCATAGATTACACCATCGATGCAACTACGACATGACACATAGTATTGATTCATTGACAACTCTCGATATACCAATGGTTGTCGAATCGGTCGAGATATATGAGTTGAAGGGACCGTACTGTACGATAACCATAATTGAATTCTTCTTGCAGGCACTATCATTTGAAACCTAGGGAATCATGTAAGCGATGCTGCTAGGCGTTTAACATGATTGGTTGGGTACTATCAGACTTGAGTTCTGACGTTCTTATTATCAAGGAGTTGATAAGTAAGAATGGAGCAATTGGGGTATGCTCAAATAAGGATATGTTTAATCCGAATCACATGGAGATATGAACCCACGGCTAGTTGTATCGATGAACCATTGAGGGTCTATGAGAGGAATGTAACTTTTAATTTATGAATGTGTTCCTAAATTAAAAGTTGACCAAATAAATAATGTATTTGAAAATTGTGATTTTCATAAACATTATTATGGACTAAATTAAATTAATTCAAGTGTTGAATTAATTAAACACTAGTTGACCTAGTAGAGTCTAAATAATTAAATTTATTCAAGTGTTGAATTAATTAAATAACATTGGATCTTGTAGAGCCAATTAGAAATAATTATTAAACTAGTGGGCTTGAGTAAATCAAGTAAAGTTTAAATGGTTTCAGATGTGTTTAGGACATTTAAATTAAAGTCCATGGGTCTTGTAATTGTTACAAGCCCAAGTAAAAAGCATGCTAGGAAGGTGAAGGGTTGGAGGCACTTTTTCTTAAAAACATTGCATGGCATGCTCATGCACTTAATCACTTTTTCAAGCACCAAGAAAGTTTTCTTCTCTCCTTCTTGCAAACTCTTTTGGCTGAAATTTTTGTCCAAAAATTCCCTTCGATTTGCTTCATCAATTGTTGATTGAAAGCATACTCTTCTCAAAGAAAATGCCTTACATTTTCTAGTACAAGTGTGAGGTGGGTTTAGCTAGTTAGTGGTGGACCTTATTTTGAAGGAAAGAAGTAAGCTTGTAGATTGTGTCTACCATTCAAGAGCTTAATTGTATATCAACTAAGTTGGAGCCATCATCAATCTTAAGAGATTGATAGGTAATTTTTTTAAAACACCCTATGTTTGACATTTCGTGTTTTTCGTATTTGCTACACACTATAGCATTGAGGTGTTCGGTTTTTGCCCTTAAAATTATTTTGAAACTTCCGTTGCGCATCCGGGCACCTTAATCAGTCCCCTTTCAATATATATATGGAATTTTTTAAAAACTATATATATCAAGATGATAAATAAAAGCTTACACGATAAAGAGATATATGCATGAATTTCAAAACTTGCCTAGCAAGAAATCAAGAATCACTGCCCAAGAAGATTAAAAAAAAAAAAAGATTTCCTTATCAAGATAAAGAGAAAAGTTAAAAAGAATCTTGATCCTATCTTGAGGGCAGTTATCATCGAGAATTCAAAAATTCCATAGGAAAAATTTTGAGTTTTCAGAATGCATGGATTAACATGTAATGCGAAATAAAAAGTCTATAAGATATGGAAACTTAAAAAAGAAGATTTTGAATCCTAGGCTTTCAAGGAATGTAATTTTCGAAAATGAACAACCTAAGGAGATAGATAAGAGATGATAATTTATCCTAGATTTAGAATTTAATTCAAAAGTTTTAACTTGAGGATAATATGCGAACTGGATAGCGTCTACACTCCTATAAATAGGACAGCACCCCACTTGAAATCTCACACCTCTCAAGCTCTCAAATTTTCGAGTTTTGTTGTCCAATATTTTCGAAAATTCTCTCTCAATTGTGCAGTCATCGAAGCTCTGTTCACGTTTGGAAAATTTATTTCCATTGCTCAGTGTGCTTAGAATCCAATCTCTGTCGTTCATAATATGCTTTTATTTATTTTAAGTTGTAAAATGCTTCTGCATAATTTTATCATTTTAGAGGTTACGTTGTAAAAATGATTCTATTTGATGGTATCTATGATATAAACTGGTTTTGTTTTATACCGTACTACGAGGTTTATGTTTAACCAGGTTCATAACCCCGTTGGGGAAAATTTTACAAAAAATAAATTGGTCAGATTAATGCAAAGGGCCGATGAAGTAATGTGGTCTAACAAGTAATATTCATAAATAAGTTGTGAGTCATGGTCTGAAAACGAAAAACTTCTTCATTGAAGTCTTCGAAATCGCGTTTTTGTCATTTTAAGAAATTTTCATAGATCCTATAACTTTTCGTAAGAAATTCCAAATTCGATTCTGTCAGTTTTTCTGGACTCCTCTCGACGTATTCTTTCAATCCATATGTTTATCTTCAAACTTTCCTGAAACGTTCACTCATTTTAAAATTCTACTGAAATAAATATATATTTTTTAAAGGTACGACCGAAAATACACACACATCAACATCTAAATAAGTTAAACATACGTTTTAAAAGGTCATCCAACCTCTGAATAAAAATAACTGCAGTTAACTAAATCATAAAATGAAATCAATCTCCTAGTCTACTGATTTAAAAGAGAGACTCAAACAGATAACAAAAGTGTGACGCCCCGGATTCGACGACTGTCCTTACTGTACCAAGACAGGTCTTTCCGACATGCTTATGTCCTCACTCACACGCACCTTAGAAAACTTCCCAGGAGGTCACCTATCCCAGAATTGTCTCAAGTCAAGCACGTTTAACTTTGGAGTTTTTATGTGATGAGCTACCGAAAAAAAGATGTACCTTCTTGATTTGAGTATTGCATATCAAATCTTTCAAACCCACCTCAACTGCACAGTCCCATACCTGAACAGTTTCGGAATCCCTCCCCTTCCGGTGTAAGATAGGTTCATTCATGTTCCGTTAGCTTAGAAGCCTGTCAGGAGCCGCTCATTGTCCGTGCAACCTCATGGCACAGACGATCAGCCCCTGCCCTCTTCGGCCACGAGCCTCACATGCCCACCACCTTCCGTTTGGTTCGTCCTCGAATCACACCGTACTAGGAGAGGTCAGTTCTGATACCAACTGTGACGCCCCGGATTCGACGACTGTCCTTACTGTACCAAGAAGAGTCTTTCCAACATGCTTATGTCCTCACTTACACGCATCCTAGAAAACTTCTCAGAGGGTCACCTATCCCAAAATTGCCCCAAGTCAAGCACGTTTAGCTTTGTAGTTTTTATGTGATAAGCTAGCGAAAAGAAGATACACCTTTTTATATGAGTAATACATATCAAATATTTTAAACCATCCTCAACTGCACAGTCCCATACCTGAACAGTTTTGGAATCCCTCTCCTTCCGGTGTAAGATCGATTCATTCATGTTTCCTTCGCGTAGAAGCCTGCCAGGAGCCGCTCATTGTCCGTGCAACCTCATGGCACCGGCGATCACCCCCCACCCTCTTCTACCCCGAGCCTCACATGCCCA
The DNA here is from genome assembly GCF_012295235.1 of Primulina huaijiensis. Lineage (NCBI taxonomy): Eukaryota > Viridiplantae > Streptophyta > Magnoliopsida > Lamiales > Gesneriaceae > Primulina > Primulina huaijiensis. The sequence continues at coordinate 2,795,004 of NC_133321.1, forward strand.
CCAGCTTCCGCTTGGTTCGCCTCCGAACCACACCGTACTAGGAGAGGTAAGCTTTGATACCAATTGTGACACCCCTGATTCAACGACTGTCCTCACTGTACCAAGACGAGTCTTTCCAGTATGCTTATTTTCTCACTCACACGCACCTTGGAAAACTTTCCAGGGGTCACCCATCCCAAAATTGCCTCAAGTCAAGCACGTTTAACTTTGGAGTTTTAATGTGATGAGCTACCGAAAAGAAGATGCACCTTCTTATATGAGTAGTACATATCAAATCTCTTAAGCCCTTCTCAACTGCACAGTCTCATACCTGAACAGTTTCGAAATCTCTCTCCTTCTGGTGTAAGATCGGTTCATTCATGTTCCCTTCGCCTAGAAGCCTGCTAGGAGCCGCATATTGTCCGTGCAACCTTATGGCACCGGTGATCACCCCTCGCCCTCTTCGGACCTGGGCCTTACAAAAAGTATGATAAATCAACCACGTATAATAAGATTCAAAAATATTTAACCATATTGCTTAATTATTTGCTAGGTGCTAGGTGTATGTTAGGTTTTTACATGTTGAAATTTTTAATTATTTGATAATTATAAAGTGGGCTTGGTTTATGGCCCGTTCCCACCCCTGAAATTTGTATCCCAATGTGCCATGGAAATTTAATGTAAATATTAAATTTTGTGAGAGATCAAGATTTGAAGACGGTGGGCCCGAGATCCTCGAAAAGAGTTTTGAAGATCGAAGACATGTAAATTTTGGAAGCTTATGTAATAGTTACATTTGCATCCCTGCATTTCCCTAGGTTATGGACATGGATCCGTATGTGGCTCGTACGGATCAATTAGCTCTCGGTTATCGATCATCTTTTATTATTATTTATGATGTATGTGATATATTATAAATAATCAGTATGTGCGTTATTATATGATAACAAGAGTTGCATGAATCCGACAATCATACAAACAAATATGGCACGAGTTTTAAAATTAATGATAAGACAAATTTTTAAAATTAAAATCCGTCATTTTGGATGAGATCCAAAATTTAAATCAAGCCCATTAAAATGATAATTAAAAGAAGGTTTAATAATTCCTTGCCTTCCATCAACGGTGGTTGCATGATGAAAGCTACCCGCGGTCAGTGCCTGGCTCATATTGTTGGGGAGGCCTGGACGCCGGAAAGCTGTGACTTCCACTGACATATTTGATGTTAACTACGTGGAACTCCCATGACTTCGGCTCATATTATTGGGGGATCTCATGTCGACCGTCCACTAAGGTTCAACATTTATGGGCTGGGCTCGACACGTGAAGGGAAAGAGGATCATATTATTGGACCCTCCTCAAACGTGAGGCAAAATTACGTAAGGGTTGCAAGGAGTTGCAATTGGTCTCTACCTTTTGGAAGTTATGATTGGCTGATATTGTTCGAGATCATAATTTCGCAATTAGGTCTTGCGTACTCACTAAGGAAATTGGATTTCTCGTTTGTCATCAGAGGGTGGTGAAAATGTCAAAATAGTGGGAGGCAATTCGTAAAAACAAAAGTCCATATTTTACGTCTTACAAAATATTTTAAAATAGTTGGTAACGTTTATTCTATTTCCATATCAGTATATTTATGATTTTGTCGTGTAATTCATATCTGTTATTAAAACAAGCTAACCAAACACTAATTTTCAAGATTGGCTGGGAAAATTGTTCTAAATTCGGAGAAAATAGCATTCACACTAATGTCAATCTTGCTGAACTGATAAAGCATGCAAGATGGTGGGACCATAGTATGCACGTTAAAGTGTTATATGCTCGTTTCTATGTCAAATGAACTGTAGAGACAGTTTGAGGAAATATGAATGCTGTTGACATTCAAATATACATGCAAGAGTTGTATAGTGAATGAAACTCGCATAATGATGCACACCACTTTCAAGGACCACATGACTACATGCATGTAAGATAGGGCTCTTGCCCACGAGCATGGTGTAGGTATGATTGGGTCTATTGAGAAGGTGGTGGGCCTGGAATTTGACAAAACCCGATAAGTTAGAACATGTTTGCTTCACTGCAAGAAGTCTGGACATAAGAAATTATCTGGGCCAGAAATGTTTTGGCAATGAAAAATGAATGTCCAAGTAAACAAGGTTTCAACAACGACAAACAAAAGAAAAAAGATAGTTTAAATCAAGCATATTTGTGGCACGTTAGGCTAGGACATATTTCCCAAAGAAGGATGCACAAGCTAGTGGGAGAGGGTATGTTTGACTCGTCAGACATAAACTCTCTAAGAGACATGTGAGTCCTGTCTGAAAGTAAAAATGACCAAGGCCCGTTTACTAGGAAAAGTGGAACGTGCACATAATCTGTTGGATTTGATCCAAATAGATGTTTGTGGCCCGCTAAGTGTTAGCATGAGATATGGCCATTCCTGCTTCATCACATTTACCGATGACCATTCGAGGTTTGGATATATGTATTTGATGAAATACAAGTCTGAACCTTTGAAAAGTTCAAAGAATTCAGAGCATAAGTAAAGAAACAGTTAGGAAAAAGTATTAAAACACTACGATTAGATCGAGGTGAAGAATACTTGAGTACTGAGTTTCAAGACTACCTTAAAGAAAATGAGATTCTCTTACAGTGGACTCCGCCTGCCACACCCCAGTTGTATGGTGTGTCAGAACGTTGTAATCGGACGAGATGGGCATGGTTCGATCTATGATGGGATTCACTGAGTTGTCTTCATCCCCTTGGGGATATGCGCTTGAAACAGCGGCGAGATCGTTGAATCAGGTTCATACAAAGGCAGTGAATAAAACTCCATATGAGATATGGATGGGAAAGCCGCCCAAATATTCTTGCTTAAGAATATGGGGATGCCCTGCTTATATGAAGCATGAAGTGNGGAAAAAATGTCTAGTCTCAATAAAGCAATTTATTCCAATATTAAACAAATTAGTCCCCGGCAACGGCGCCAAAAACTTGACCGACGATTTCGGTTGGGAATAAATCTAGCAAGCGGACTAGGTCAAGTTATAGTAAATGGATGATGAGTCCAAGTATCGATCCCACAGAGACTAATATTTAATTACTAGAATTTTTATCACTTAACTTAAGCTAGACAAAATAAATAAAAAGATGATATGTGGATTATTAATCTAAAATATTAAATAAAATAATATCAATTAAAACCGAGAGATTCAAATATCAAGGAGGGATTCAAATTCAAATAAATAACTAAGACATACAACGGTACCAAACTCTACTATGTTGACACGTGTTAAAATTCAATTAATTATTTAATTCTTGACAATCACGGTGAAATCCCCAATTTTATTTATTAAACGATTCCTCGAGTTAATAAATCTATTTAAATCTAACAGTCCAATTATTTCTAATTGAATTTAATTATATCTAAATGCATTAAATATTCGTGGAATTTCATTTTTCACCTAAAACCGCACACTGAAACCGAATACTATTTCTAGTCAGTTTAACTATGTGTTGATGATGTCTTTGTTGCTATATTTAACCAATCAACTTCCGATTCGTGATTAATCAACAAACATGTAAATAGTTGATCAGGCTATTAACAAGAAATATTAAACTAATATCAATCAATAATTAAAATCAAGAAAAATAATATATTGAAAATAAACAAAACATCAAACAAAGTATTGTTTGGCCCTATCATGGTCATAGTCTAAATAAAATTATTCCATAACTTCAAAACAAAAGTGAAAATTTATGGTTAAGTGAAAAGAAAAAAACAAAATAAAGAATGAGTGAAAGGAATTCTCAGTGATTTGTGGCGTGTGATGAGGAATTCCTCCAGCTTTTGCTTCTGTCTTCTCCCTGTTTCTTTTCTCTTCTTCCTCCCTAGTGTTGTCTTCCATGTAGTCTTCTGTTCTGCACTTCCGTCTTCTCTCCTCCGCCTCTCTCCTCTGCTGTTACAGATCTCTTCCCTTCTGTTCACTTCCGTTCCCTTTCCTTTCTTCTCTCTCCTCTATCTCTCTCTTCTTTTCTCTCACTGTTCACGTCTCTGTACACTTCTGTCTCTCTCTCCCGCCTTGCTTCTCTGCCTCTCTCTTCCGCGCTGATTTTTTCTCTTTTTGCTNTTCTCTTTCTCTATCCTCTGCCTCCTTTTCTGTACGTTTCTCATTTGCCTCCTTCTCTTCCTCCGTTTTTCCTTCTCTGTTGTTCACTTCCGCGCTGATTTTTTTCTCTGTTTGCGCCTCCTTTTTCTGTACACATATGCTGCCTTTTATAATTCTTCACGGGCCCAATCCTCCACTCTTTGAAGCCCAAGTCAATTTCAAAACTTGTAGATGAGATTGTAGAGATTTAATTTCAAAGATTAGGCTTCATCTCTATCAATATCTGCACAGATTTTCTTCCAAAATTTTAATATTCTCAAGATAATAAAACATAAAAATATTTTATTTTCTTTCTGTTGGTATTTTATTTCCTTTCAAGTCTTGTAGAATCATATTATCTCCCAAATTAGCTATTTTTTCTCTTTTATTAAAATCTACAGTCATTATAAAATTAATCAAGATAAGCACATAATTAGGAATAAAATTCTAGATAAGCACAAATATTATAAAATTAAAATCCCTAAAATCTCTATAGGATTTGGGCTTATCAATCCCTCCACACTTAGCCTTTGTTCGTACTCGAAAAAATCAGAGAATAAAAATATAACCAAGGAATATTCAATGATTCACCACAAAAATGACACAATAAACACTTTTCAACCTACCAAATTCCGTCACACTCAATCAAAAGATCACACTTCGAAAATCATAAAATTCACTTTCGTTGCAACTTTAAAACTCAAACATTCATTAGAAAAGATCAAAATAATGAGACGTGTGTAGTGTGGAAGTCAAAACTCATATTCTTCAAAGGTGTTTTAGTTCAAGGAGTGCTCATATTTTCTGAATTTTTTTTTTTAAAGAAACTCTCCATAAACTTGTCTTTCATACCTTTCTCCACTAAATGTTGGAGGAATATGACCCGGTCAATAGGTCTTTTCAAGCTTATAACTTTAGGCCAAGGATCACGGCTACAATAAAGGTTGGGAGATTCAAAATGAGAGAAAATAAACAATTATTCCTTCAGCGCATTTCTTCATCTCTTATCTTCCTCCCTTATGAGTTTCATCATCCTCTATCTAATGTTTTCATCTTCCTTGTACTTTCGTTCAACTTCCACCATATTTTTTTTCTCTTCCTCCAGCTTTTTTCAATCTTCAACAGCATTCTCTTTTAGTTTTTTTCAATCATCACATCATACAACATTCATCCCTCCTCCTTTCCTTTTATAATTATATATATCTTTTCATCAATCCCCTTCTCTTTCTTCATGATTTTTTTTTCAAACTCCTCCAAATTTTTTTTTATCAATTATAAACACATGGGAGTCATTGAAAATTTTAAAGCGCTAAAGGGGTTTATTTCTCTCAAAATTAATGTAGAGGAATAGTGTATAAGCTAAAATTGGGTAGTTGATGTGAGATTTCGAAGGGATACGAATGGGGGCTAATCGTATGTCGTTGACACACTCCATTCGATTTATTAGGCTCAAAAGGGGATACTAGGGATATGAATGATGCATTGGGTAGGCTCGAAAGGCTCAAACGGTCCAAGGATCGCCTAAATCATCCCGAAGTCATTCGCCTCCGTATCTTCGCCTCGAATGATAATCAGACAAGTTCTAGATTGTTTCTTTCTTTTCTTTTTTTTTCAATTTTTTTTTATTTTTTATGAGTTCACCTCTTGCCAATTCACAATTAATTAATATAAGTATGAATTAAAGTGCATAGATGATGTCTCAAAATATGATACAAAACTAGTTTGTGCTCAAATCCTTCGGCTACAACTACAGCTCATCTCAATCAGTTCTAGGTGTGATTCAATCTCTTGAGTGATCAAAAATCTAGAAAGTCAATTAGTGTATCATGTAATCATAAGTGCAGTTTCTCAAAAAATAACCAGAAAAATTTTCATGCTCGAGGATTAAACATTGAAGCGCATGCTAAGTGTGGTGACGTGAAACAAAACACAAATCCCCCCACACTTTTAGATTTACACTGTCCTTAGTATCATGTCATTCGAAAAAATATAGAACATGGAGGTAGAATAGTGAAACTTCCCTGACAGTATTGCTTTTAGTTCCATGGAGTGCTAGATGGGGATGGTAGAATTCCTCGATGATTGTAATATCTTCTTTTAACCGTTTCAGCTTTTCCAGTATCTAAATCATCATGTTTCATTCCAATATTCCCTGCACACACCAAAATCACTGAAGATTATCCTAACAAAATGAAAAAGTAAAAATAAAAAGATAAAATAAAACGAAATATAATAAATCACTGGGTTGCCTCCCAGCAAGCGCTAAATTTATTGTCTATAGCTTGACTATGGAGAAGCAGCCTTCAAACAGCGGCTTCCGCCCATAGTAAGTATCATACATTAATACATATGGGTCTTGATTATGTGTGTCCTCAAACTTGGCATGATATTGACATTGTAAGCTCGTCGCTCCAACAACACTCGCCAAAAACTGATTATTAGGGGAAGAACAATCTACTCCATGATAAAGCTCGTAGAGGATGTAATATTCTTTAGTTTGCGATGATAGAAATAAAGAATCTGCTAGTGGAATATATGTTAAAACCATATTTGAGTTCAAATCCTTCGCCTTCTGTTCTTCTACATCTTCCAACTTCGCTTCTGCCTCATCTTTGCATAGAGATTGCTCATAGAATTCTTCTTCTTTCAGCTCAAATACTTGTGGAAGATCAGATTCAGGTGAAGTTTCTACATGATTTGAATAACTCTCCAAACTTTTATTGTTTGAGTCGCCATCATTTACCCATACCTGATTGGTCATTAATTGATCGACAAAAATTGCTTCGTCCTCTTGGTGGATTTCGGACACTGGTTGCATTAGAAGCTCAATCTGTTCATCGATGAAACACAAAGAGTTGACCATCTTCTCCCACTGTGCCATGATTTAATCAAAATGTGCACTATGTTCTTCTTGTTGCTCAAATGGTCGGTTTACAAAATTGGGGCAAAATTGTGGAGGATATTGGTGACTCCAACCCTGCAGTGAAGGATCACAATGCCAGTGGTAGTCGAAATCTGCCATATCATCTAACAAGTGCATCGCACTGTTGTATTCTCTATTAAATAAGTGACTACCGGTTGCCATNCTTGTTGCTCAAATGGTTGGTTTACAAAATTGGGGCAAAATTGTGGTGGATATTGGTGACTCCAACCCTGCAGTGAAGGATCACAATGCCAGTGGTAGTCGAAATCTGTCATATCATCTAACAAGTGCATCGCACTGTTGTATTCTCTATTAAATAAGTGACTATCGGTTGCCAAAGCACCATAATTTACCCAACTTCTTGTTGCCTCATCCAAACCAAAATAGAAAATTTGAATAAGAGAGTAGTTTGACAAATCATGAAACCAAAAGTTGTTTGCCAGATCATTGAATCTCCCCCAAGCAGCATAGAATGGTTTCGAGTATTGTTGGGCAAAATTCGTGAATACTCCCCAATGATCCATCTTGAAGTACCTCACAATAAAACAAATAAATTAGATTAAAAAACAGATTATTTTTTTATCTTTTTTTTTGGGAAAAAATGTCTAGTCTCAATAAAGCAATTTATTCCAATATTAAACAAATTAGTCCCCGGCAACGGCGCCAAAAACTTGACCGACGATTTCGGTTGGGAATAAATCTAGCAAGCGGACTAGGTCAAGTTATAGTAAATGGATGATGAGTCCAAGTATCGATCCCACAGAGACTAATATTTAATTACTAGAATTTTTATCACTTAACTTAAGCTAGACAAAATAAATAAAAAGATAATATGTGGATTATTAATCAAAAATATTAAATAAAATAATATCAATTAAAACCGAGAGATTCAAATATCAAGGAGGGATTCAAATTTAAATAAATAACTAAGACACNAACTAACATCAATCAATAATTAAAATCATGAACAATAATATATTGAAAATAAACAAAACATCAAACAAAGTATTGTTTGTCCCTATCATGATCTTAGTCTAAATAAAATTATTCCATAACTTCAAAACAAAAGTGAAAATTTATGGTTAAGTGAATAGAAAAAAACAAAATAAAGAATGAGTGAAAGGAATTCTCAGTGATTTGTGGCGTGTGATGAGGAATTCCTCCAGCTTTTGCCTCTGTCTTCTCCCTGTTTCTTTTCTCTTCTTCCTCCCTAGTGTTGTCTTCCGTGTAGTCTTCTGTTCTGCACTTCCGTCTTCTCTCCTCCGCCTCTCTCCTCTGCTGTTACGGATCTCTTCCCTTCTGTTCACTTCCGTTCTCTTTCCTTTCTTCTCTCTCCTCTACCTCTCTCTTCTTTTCTCTCACCGTTCACGTCTCCGTACACTTCTGTCTCTCTCTCCCGCCTTGCTTCTCTGCCTCTCTCTTCCGCGCTGATTTTTTCTCTTTTTGCGCCTCCTCTTTTTCTGTACACATATGCTGCCTTTTATAATTTTTCACGGGCCTAATCCTCCACTCTTTGAAGCCCAAGTCAATTTCAAAACTTGTAGATGAGATTGTAGATATTTAATTTCAAATATTAGGCTTCATCTCTATCAATATCTGCACAGATTTTCTTTCAAAACTTTAATATTCTCAAGATAATAAAACATAAAAATATTTTTTTTTCTTTTGGTATTTTATTTCCTTTGAAGTCTTGTAGAATCATATTATCTCTCAAATTAGCTATTTTTTCTCTTTTATTAAAATCTACAGTCATTATAAAATTAATCAAGATAAGCACATAATTAGGAATAAAATTCTAGATAAGCACAAATATTATAAAATTAAAATCCCTAAAATCTCTATAAGATTTGGGCTTATCAGTGAGCCCATTCCTAGATGTGATCTAAGAAATTTCAAGGAAGCATTGTTTGATGCCGATTCATCTGGATGGATTGAAGTCATGCAGTCCGAGATGGACTCCATGTATTCGAACCAAGTATGGTCCTTAGTAGATCCACCTGAGGGAATTGTTCTAATAGGATGCAAATAGATTTACAAAAGGAAACTTGGTGCGGATGGGAAGGTGGTGACCTTCAAAGCTAGACTGGTAGCAAAATGATATACTCAAAGAAGAGGTGTTGACTTTGAGAAAACATAACCACTTGAAAAGTCCGAGGGAGGATTGTTCGGTATAATCATCATATGACTACCCATCTGCATGTTTGGACATCTCTACGCTCTTACCGAGAAACGCAGAACACAACATCACAGATGCTAGTCTCGAGCTCAAGCGACCTTTATCCATGGCGGCTGAATCGACTAGGAACAAATTTAGAATATGCAGTGTTTACAAATGAATTTCAACATCGAATTACGATTCATTTGTATTAAAGCATAATCAAGAACTTTATCTATGCTGATCGCATGGGTATATAGATGAAGTAAAACGAAACCATTAAAAGTTAAATTATATTAAAATAAAGATTGTTTATTACAACTGAGTCAATAAAATCCTTAGCCAACAGTTGACTTTCAGGACATCTACTCTAACATTTTATTGATAAAAAAGTGAAAGAATCATATTATGTTACAACAACATATACACTGCCTCATCCAAATACAGAAGCAGATTCATGACTGGCTCTTAAAAAACCAAGCAAACAGAAACAAGAAACCAAGACAGAAACAACTATACTATAAACAACGTCTCCGACGGTGGTAAACGCTAACAAAAAATGGATTACCACGCCGTAACGACTTGTTCCTAGTGAGTACCAGAAGCCATCGAGGAGTCGACGCTCTTCTCATCGAAGGCGTGCAAGATTCTTAAAAGAGAACTAGCTTTCTTGCTTGAATAAGTTGTGCCACTGGTGAGTGTGGAGTAAAGGGACTCCATTAGAGATGAATTCTTGATCAAAAGAGGGACCGTATAAGTCCTGGCGTTGATGCACAAAGACAGCAGCAACGAAACACTATATTCTTCCGCCGGTTTTGATGTCGAGGAGTTGAAAATCTGGATGATTATAGGCAAAGTTCCTGAATGTATGATAGCCATCGATCCATCGAGTTTTTCCGAAAGAGTTGATAGTGTTGCCAGAGAATGTGTGGTGAGTTCTTCCCTTTCAGAATTTGTAAGCACATTTTTAAGCAAAGGGACTAATCCAGATTCAAGAAATCTGGAATGATTTTCAGGGCACATGAGAAGCACCAAAATCACGAGTAAAGCATTCTTTTTGGCGCGATCTGAACCGTCCCTGAGAAGATTCATTAGGCCTGAAATAGAACCCGTCATTTTTCCAATCTTTCTCTTGTTATTTTCGACCGAAGAAAGGTAGAACAATGCGCCTGCTGCGTGTTGGCGGGCTTCTTGCTTTAGTCCTTCATTTAGAACATCCACTACTAGGTTCAACCCACCATTTTCCGCCACTAGTTGATTGGTTTTCGGGTACTTGGATAGGTTCAGCAATGCTGCCATGGCATTCTCCTGTGCTGCTGGATTCCCCAAACAGAGCAGATTCAAGAGAGATGGGATTGTTTCACCAACCTCCACGCAACACGTCCAGTTAAAACTGCTTGATTTCGTGAGTAAACGGATCTCGTAAGCAGCTTTCTGCTGCTCCTGTATTGTTCCAACCGCGAGCCTCCCAGCAAGATACTTGGCAAGCAGAGACATGGCCTGTGCAGCTGCCAAACTACCCGCACCAGCTATCGAGGATTTCACGATGCCATGATTGCGCACATCTGTTTCAGGAAATGGGATCCCGTTTTCAGAACAATATTGCGTAACAAGCTGCTTCAGGGCAAGATTTGGAACTAAATCTGTATACATCAGCCTCTCGCCTGTCTTGGGACAGGTCCTATTTCCTGACCTGAACCACTTCAAGATGGATAAACGATCATACGTCTGTCCTGTCGATATAGTCACCGGATCAGTCATGATTTCAAGAGTTATTGGACAGTTGAAATCATCCGAATTCAAGCCCTGGATCATTTCAGAGCTAAATCCTCCATCCCGTTGTTGAAAATCACTCTTTACGCTGTCTATGTCCTCAAAAAGTATGCATCTGCTGTAGATCAAGAATGCCAATAAGCTACTGAGTAATCCCAAATCTCTTTTGTCAGAAGTTAAAGACTCTTTCGACATCTCACTTTCCAAGAACTTAACTTCTCTATTGCACTCATTCCAGCTCCTGATTCCCAAATGCTCAAGAATCCTTCTCAAATCCCTTGATTCAGGAGCTATTCCACTTTCAAACTTATTCACAATCAAGAGAACTTTTCTCACAAATCTTCTGTCAACTCTTTCAAATTCGACTGCTGCCTTTCTTGCTCGCATCCTTACCAAATCCACCAACTCTATAACTTCAATATCAACATCCAAGCCCGCCAACGACATAACATCCATAGCCAGAGCAATAGCCCTTATCAGTACACGCAAATGATTCGAAACTTTTTCCGAATTCACCAGCATCAACAACCTTGCATCAACTCTGGTGCAGTCCTCCAGCAAGAAATGAACCTTTTGGAAAACCCAATATAGCTCAGACAAGCTTAAAACCAATGAATCTTCAACCATTGATCCATCGTTTGGGATTTCTTCTAGAAAAACAAGGAGGAATTCGATTAAACGGATCGAACTTCTCGCATTCTTCTTGTTTGCGAAGAGAGTTCTTGATTTGTAACCACATATTTTATGGCCTAAATTTATCAAAGAAGACAAGAGACTAGTGAAAGCGACTGATTCACATGGCCGAATCGCCGGAAAATTCATAATCCGGCGAGTATGATCATTTGCCATCGAATAACAAGATCAAGGATTCTAAAACAAAATGAAACACCAAACAAAAATATCGAAAAATATACAGAGAACAAAGAGATATTTATGCATTAACAACAAGCTGATGTGGTGCTCTTGTGGGAAGTCCCGCTGGCTATTTGAATATATTGACTTCTGGAAAATGCAGTCCGTGTGACACGTGTTAGCATATGATGCGTTGACCAAGATTTCTCGAAGTGAGACACGTGGCAGGAGATGGTGGTTTGGGTGGGCATGGAATATTGCGAAAGAGGAGGTTCTTATATACTTTCCTCAACGAATAGGAATTCGACAGGTGTTGTAATAAATTGTAGCCGACATTTTCCTCGTGTAAGATTCTGGTACGATCAAGAAATATCTAGGACATTTTATTTCATTAAATTACAATCTTTTATTTGAACGCTACGGGGTAGCAGGCGATTCAAAAAACACTTAATTTGAAATTACTGAGAGACAGTCTCACGAATTTTTATTTGTGAGACAGGTCAACCCTACCGATATTCACAATAAAAAATAATACTATTAGCATAAAAAGTAATATTTTTCATAGATGACCCAAATAAGAGATCCGTCTCACAAAATACGACCCGTGAGATCGTCTCACACAAATTTTTTCTTTAATCTAAATACTTTTGAAAATATCAAGTCAAAATTATTTTATCCATTATTTTTTAACAGTTTTTATTATTATGATACTTTAAATTTTATTTATCACAATGATATAATTATAAATTAAATAGATATATTTCGAGTACAGATTCATATTAGAATAACTTACAAAAAAGTTAGGACACTAATTAGAGCCAAATTCAAGTTTTAATTCGAGCCGAGTTCAAGTCAAATATATCGAGTTGGTGGAGTCAGAGACGGATTTAGGAATTAGAGTTGAGGAAGGCTTGAAATTAATATAATAAATTATATATTATTATAAAAAAATGAAATAAAACAATAATACAACTTTAAATTTGATTTTTTCCAAACCTTATTATTTAATTTGATCCGACAACGAATAATTGATCAAAATTAACAAACTGAATATTTATTATCCAAGAACTACAATTTTTAATGTCTCAATCATGAAAAATTCTCACATTTTAATGCATTCATATCGATTGTAATATTTAAAAAATAATCTGAAAAAAAAAAAAATTTCGTATGTATAATTTAAGTTGATAATTGAGAGGCCAGAGTCATTAAGATGAAATGCATAAAATTTCATTGAAACAACCATATTCAAGAGGAAGAATTTTACAATACTATTAATTATTTTGGGCTCCCTACAAAGATTAGGAGGTGAACTGCCTTCTCGAGCGAGCTTGTCGCATATTACTTATTCATTGTAGTTTAACTTGTTAGCATAATTTTCATGCTATTGCGTTAGCCTCAGAGTTGCCCAGTACACATCAAATTTTATTGGTTATGGGTTCTCATATCATAAAAAATATATATTTAAACAATAAATGCATTTTTTTTAATTTATCAAAAACAAAAGTCTCAAAATAACAAGTTGTGTTACCAAAGAATAAAAGTTAAAATTTAAAAAAAATAAACTTAAAAATTAATGAAGAAAATGCAATTCTTCCTTTTTATAGGTTTAATTTAATATGGTTACCAAAGAATTGACCGTTATTTTCAAGCTTTTGGCCAAAAAAATTTGTTTCCTCTCATGATACACGCTTACTCTATGCTTTTTAGAACAATTGCATTGCTTTTTGGCTAGATAAAAATCTCTCATGATACACACTTACTCTATGCTTTTTTAGAACCCTGGCTTTTTTGAACATTGCGCACGACGATTGCTAAGATTTTGGAATCCAGAGATGGAATTATGTCTCAAGCTCCGTCCGATAATCGATTAAGCCTAATTAGTGAAATATGTTACCCAAAGTTGAAAGTTGTATGTCTATACTACATTGATTTTTGTCATGCACTTTTGTTTAAAACTATGAATATTTAAACGTTAATATCACAAATTAAGTGATTCATTTGGCCTCTTTAATATGCATTTTCATACACCATATAATATCAGCCTTTCCAATAACATGAAATATTATGATATCTTTTATTATTTTAAAAACACCTACTGCTTTAATGATACATAAAATTTTAATGTTACAATACATGTAAATTCGAAACTAAAATAGATATGATTAAGGTACATGCAAGTAAAATACTAGAATGGAGGGGAACCTCATCATTTGATAAAAAGTATTCCAGAAAAAGTTTGATCAGTATATTCCTCGTACTCCAATCCAAAAAACTGTCTCAAGAAGAACTCCTCGTATGGTATTCGCTGCTGGAAAAAACGCCAAACGACGAATGCAAATGCCAGAGTCGATAGCGGATTACAAACCATGATTTGAGTACCAACAGACCAAATCAAGAACCCGCAGTAACTTGGATGCCGAAGGTACCTATGTTAGAGTACATGCCCTGCAAGCCAACAGTTGGCTAGGGAATTCATTGACTCAAGTGTAATAAACAATCTTTATTTTAATATAATTTAACTTTTCATGGTTTCAGTTTACTTTATCTGTATACCCATGCAATCAGCATAGATAAAGTCCTTGATTATACTTTAATACAAATGAATCGTAATTCGATGTTGAAACTCATTTGTAAACACTGTATAATCTAAATTTGTTCCTAGTCGATTCAGCCGCCTAAAACATGGATAAAGTTCGCTTGAGCTCGAGATGTCCAAACATGTAGATGGGTAGTCATATGATGATTATACCGAACTACCCTCCCTCGGACTTTCCAAGTGGTTATCATTCATCGAGAGGATAAGTCCTGGTTATGATTGTACATCATTAGTCCTTACGACCCGGGACAACACTGAGTCTCTATATGCTAGGGCTGTGCTTTAACTCGTTTACCGGCTACAGGAGAGTCATCAGGTGGCGAGGTTTGGTACAGTTGCGACACATATAGGAGCCAGTGCATTGTAGTCGGGAATTCACCGCTCACCTACGGGTGTGGATATCCTATGTGATCTGATGAAATAATAGTGCGTGGAATCTCTGGCCAGAGTATGAGATGTACGTTTGAGAAGGAGTTCTCCAATAGTACATGCGATGCCACTATTATATATGTCACATTGTTATCAAATTAATATGCAACCCTCGATGAACCAATGGTTGCAGATTCGATCGGGATATATGAGATGAAGGGACCGTACTGTACGTTAATCATAATCGACTGGTTCTTGCAGGCACTATCAGTGATACCTAGGGAATCATGGGGCGATGCTACTAGACGCTCTTACCATGATTCGATGGTTTAATCAGAAATATGATTTCTGACATTCTCATGATCAATAGTTGATACATAGAATGGAGCAAATTAGGGTAAGCCCGAATAAAAGATTATGTCCTGAATCACATAAAGTTGTGAACCCACGACTAGCTGTATTCCTGAACCATTGAAGGTCAGACAAGTACTGGATTATTTTGTTCCCGTTGAGATGATAAATTCAATGAGTTGAATTTATAATAAATAAGTTTGATATGATCAATCGATAAGCTTATAAATAAAGTTTATAGAAATTTTGAGAGCATGACTGCTAAAATAGTCAAAAAGAGTGCATCTGCCTTATTTGGACATTGGTGATTTCAAAATTAAAGTGTGCATCATAATTACAATAAGTTGAAATTGTCACATCGATGATGTTAGATCTTCGATCGGGATTATGATGAGATTAATGTAATGGGAGCATGAATCATGGGCTTGTAAGAGTATAAGCCCATCATGCTAATTTATTAAAGTTCAAATGAGCTTTAATAATTAAATTATATTTTAATTGAGTTAAAATATAGCCCATTAAGTTTTATAAAATATGGTATTGATTTATGTAATGTGAAAATATTCATGATACCATAAATTTAAAAACTTGCACACAAAGAAAATATTAATGCATGATATTCTCAAAATATATAGATGCATCGAGATTGCATTTGAAAAGGCATGCATTTAGAATCTTAAATTTACTTAATTAATTGGATTAATTAAGTAAATAATGGATTAGAAAGATAATTAGAATATTTTATTCTAATGGCATGCAATTTTTCGAGATTAGAGAACAAGAATTCATTCGAGACTTTTCTTTCAATTTTGAAAAGAAAATTTGAGCTCTCGAAAATCCCATCTCAAAGGCAAGAAAAATTTGGTCACTCCAAGTTTGAGAGTTGTGACGGTTTTTAGTGTTCTATCTCTTCGCAAAAACATATTCTAATTTTCTAGTGCAAATTAGAAGAAGAACAAATAATCTAGTTGTAAGGCCTAAGATTTTATCATTTTAATTCGAGATTAATTAATTTATGAGTTTTAGAATGTTGAGTCATATTCCATGGTTTTACATTTCCATAGGAGTGAAATTGAATTAAAAAGAGTTGTGAGGACCAAATTGCAAATAGTGAAGATTTCAGGGGCTAAAGTGCAATTAATGGGATTTGAGTGGGACACTTGTCTTCACCATGCACTTGGATATATATAATTCTTCATTCCTTTAGATTTCTCCAGCAGAAACCGAGAGCAAGGCATGAAAATTTCCTCAAGCTCCATTTTGTCTTAGAAATTTGTTTTTTGCAAGATCCGGCCATCAGAATTTTGATCCGAACACAGTTCTGTGATTCTCTCGTCGACAACTACTACAAGACGTAAGTTTTATTGATTTCAGATATGATTTGAAATTATGATTTTGGTGGAATTGTGATTTGATTATTAGTATGTGTTCTGGTGATATCAGTAATCGTATATTCGAAATCAGATCGAAGAACAGACAGTAGATGAAATTGTTATGAATTTTCAGATTATATGATTTAGAATATACATATTTGATATTGGACTTGTATTTGTTGATTGATTATGAGTTATGATATTGTATCCGTGATGTTGAGTTGACGGGGATATCGATATTGTGCTGTTATGCCGTCGAAACATCATTAGATTGATATTGATCAGATTGAGTATTGAATTGAGTGGAATATTGATATTGTTCTTCGTGATATGTCATTTCAGATTGTATTGACTGTCTTGAATTCAGAACTTCCATTTCTTCAGAGCGAGACTACAAAAAGAAAGGTATAAACCAATGTTAACCGGGAGATCGACTCGAGTTAGATTTGACTTGAGTTTCCCTAAAACCACATACTTATTTGCTATTGTTTTCAAATATTTGAATTCATTGCATTTATATACTTGTTCTATTGATTTATAGAAAGCATGAGTTAGACGATTGATTTAAGACATAGAGTCTTTGGCAGAGGTGTCAGGTCACTGGACGTTTGGTTTATATCGATGTTGCTTAGAATGCAGATCAGCTTCTATTGCAAAGATTCGATATAGTGTACCAAAGTCTGGGAATAAGAACGTACCACTATCTAGCTGAGGAGAGTAGATGAGTTGTTGCGTTCTTATTCAACCGGGATCCCTAGACTAGGCCAGATTGAGTCGAGTCAAAGAATAAGAATCCGAGTTTGATTTATTGAATTGTATCGATTATGTTTCATAGATTATGTTACATGTTTTATCGATTATGTTTAGATTATGATACATGCTTTTAATAAAATGTATATGATTTTATACAATACATGTTTCGTTGTTTTATACTGGGATTATATTTTCACCGGAGTTATCCGGCTGTTGTTGTGTTTGTATGTGTGCATGACAACAGGTGGGAGTGAATCAGGGTCAAGAAGAGGATGAGAGATCGAGCTTAAAGTGGTGATTCCGGACTTTGATGTAGATTTAGTTTCACCATTTGATGTATAGTTGTTGAACCCTAGTTTGAATGTATTTTGTACAATACTTGTACTTTTATGTTGACATATATATTAGACTGATTCCATTACGTTCCGTATTTGTATAAAAAAAAAATTTTAGATCCAGTTTTAATTAATTGATCCATTTATTCCCAAAGAATAATTAAGATGATGATTAGCGTCCGTGTCCCCACATTAGGTGGTATCAGAGCGATAAATCCTTTAGACTGAGATAGAAGATAGAGTGAGCGGGGTAGATTGAGTTTTCTTTCCTGCTTCTGAAGGGCTATCATGTTTTATTGCTTTAACTATTATATGTTTACCTGACTATCTGGTTTGATTGGTAACCTGTATTATTGAGAATAAATCAGAACCGAGTCTTGATCAGAGGAGGACTGAAACATATTTAATATATATATAGTGATTACTAATCATTTTGATAATCAGATATGCCTCCTCGAAGAGCCGCAGTTTCTTTGCATCCTTTACCAAAACAGGGCAGTACCTCTGTGAATCCGATGGATGTGACAGCAACACCGATGGAAACATTGCTGAAGAGTTTTCAGTCGTTCCATCCACCGACTCTGAAGGGTACTGAGACTTCAGTTGACTGTGAGAGTTGGCTAGATAACATTGAGATGCTGTTTGATTCATTGGATTACACTAATGAGCGCAGAGTCAGATTGATTGGACACCAGTTGCATGATGTTGCGAAAAATTGGTGGATCACAACAAAGAGAGCGTTGGAGCATCGAGGTACGAATATTACATGGAACATCTTTAAGACTGAATTTTATCAAAGACTCTTTCCAGTATCGTACAGAAAGGACAAGGGTGCAGAGTTTGTAAACTTGAGACAGGGTCAATTGAATATTGAAGAGTATGTGGCCAAGTTCTCTACCCTATTACGATTTGCTCCACACGTAGCTGAGAATGACGAAGTTGTTGCTGATCAGTTCATTAATGGCCTGAAACCTGAAATCTTTACATTGGTGAACACTGGGAGACCAAATAACTTTGCTGATGCCTTGAACAGAGCAAAGAGAGCCGAAGCCGGTCTGATTAGACAGAGAGGAGCTTCGTATATCACACCAGCACCGAGACCACAGCAACCACCCTCAATGCAATTCCAACGACCCCCTCCCAGATTTGAGAGTGGCAGCAGCAGCAGTGGCAAGAAAGATCAACTGAAAGCTAGAAGGAAACAGTTTAAGAAGTCAGGGAGCAGTTCATCTAGCTCCAGTGGTTCCCAACAGAGTTATACAGGGGCCTATTGCAGAACTTTTGGTGGAAGACATCCCACTGAACAATTCCGAGGAGTTTTTGGCGTTTGCAACATTTGTAAACAGCCAGGACATTTTGCCAGAGTCTGTCCACAGAGAGATTCTCAGAGATCCCAAGGTGCAGAATCATCTGGATCAGTAGCTCAGACTGGTAGACGACCATCTGCTGTTCACTCTTTCCAGCCAGCACCATCTACTCAGTCACAGTCGAGACCTGGGGGAAGCCAGACTGTTAGCCAGCCTCCTAGACAGCAGGCCAGAGTTTTTGCTTTGACTGAATAACAGGCCCAGGACGCACCTGTTGATGTTGTTGCAGGTAACTGTTCTCTTTGTGGTTATCCTGCTTATGTATTGATAGATACCGGTGCATCTCATACATTCATATCTGAGCGATTTGCATTGATGCATTCCTTGCCTGTTGAGTCATTATCTACTGTAGTATCTGTCTCTTCACCTTTAGGGAGAGGTCTTATATCCGTGACATCTGTTAGATCTTGTATACTACGGTATGATGAGCATGAGATTGAGTTAGATTGTATTGTACTTGGGTTGTCTGATTTTGATTGCATTATCGGTATTGATATACTAACCAAGTACAGAGCTACCGTTGATTGTTTTCATAAGATTGTGAGATTCAGACCTGACATGGCTGATGAGTGGAAATTCTATGGTAAGGGTTCTAGAGCTAGAATTCCTTTGATATCTGCATTATCTATGACTCGATTGTTATAGAAAAGAGCAGAGAGATTCCTTGTCTATTCAGTTGACGTACTGAAATCGAGCCTATCATTGGCTGATTTGCCAGTGGTATGTGAGTTTGCTGATGTCTTCCCAGATGAGATTCTTGGTTTGCCTCCGATTCGAGAGATAGACTTCAGCATTGAGTTGGTACCAGGTACAGTTCCTATTTCTAGAGATCCGTACAGAATGACACCGATAGAATTGAAAGATTTGAAAGATCAGTTGGAAGACTTACTAGCCAAGGGTTATATTAGACCGAGTGTTTCTCTTTGGAGTGCTCCAGTACTGTTTGTGAGAAAGAAGAACAGTTCAATGAGACTTTGCATTGACTACCGACAACTGAACAAGGCTACGATAAAGAATAAATATCTTTTGCCTCGTATAGATGATTTGTTTGATCAATTGCAGGGTTCATCTGTTTATTCCAAGATCGATCTGGTATCTGGATTTCACCAGCTGAGAGTCAGAGATTATGATATCTCGAAGACAGCTTTCAGAACCAGGTATGCACATTATGAATTTATTGTCATGCCGTTTGGTCTTACGAATGCTCCAGCTGTATTTATGGGTCTGATGAACCGTGTGTTTCAGAAGTACCTTGATGAGTTTGTGATTATTTTCATTGATGATATTTTGATATATTCAAATAATATGATTGACCATGCTGATCATTTGAGGATTGTGTTGAGAACTCTAAGAGCTGAGAAATTGTATGCCAAACTGTCAAAATGTGAATTCTGGTTGAGACAGGTTGTATTTCTGGGTCATATCATATCTGGTGATGGGATTTCTGTTGATCCTAGTAAAGTCGAGGCCGTGATCAGTTGGCCGAGACCGACATCTATACCAGAGATACGCAGTTTTATGGGTATAGCATGATATTATCGACGATTCATTAAAAATTTCTCCAGTATTGCTAAACCTATTATCAGCTGACTCAAAAGAATGCTCCGTTTGTTTGGTCAGAAGAGTGTGAGTCCAGTTTCATAGAGTTGAAGAAGAGATTGACCAGTGCTCCGGTGTTGACTATTTCGTCAGGTACTGGTGATTTTGTGGTTTATTGTGACGCTTCTTACAGAGAATTAGGATGTGTTTTGATGCAGCGAGGGCATGTGATTGCGTATGCTTCGAGATAGTTGAAGCCACACGAGTCTCGCTATCTGATTCATGATCTTGAATTGGCTGCTATTGTTTTTGCACTAAAGATTTGGCGACACTACCTTTATGGTGAGAAGTTTGAGATTTATTCTGATCACAAAAACTTTAAATATCTGTTTTCACAGTCTGAACTTAATATAAGGCAGAGAAGATGGCTCGATTTTTTGAAAGATTTTGATTGTGAAATCAAGTACTATCTGGGAAAATCCAGTGCAGCAGCTGACGCACTGAGTCGAAAGGTATGTTCTTTATCCTTATCGACTACTGGTGTTTCAAATTTGATTGAAGATTGTTGTCTTTCTGGATTAGTATTTGAGACAGATTGTCAACCTTTGAGATTGTATGCTATTCAAGCTGAGCCAGAACTGATTGTTAGAATCAAAGAAGCACAGAAAGTGGATCAGAATGTTCAGAACTCGATGTTGATGGTCAGATCAGGTCATCAATCCGAATATCAGGCTCGTGATGATGTCTTGTATGTGAATAATCGTATTGTTGTGCCGGATGTTTCAGATTTGAGATAACAGATATTGACAGAAGCGCACAGCAGTCGATTTAGCATTCATCCTGGTGGCAGAAAAATGTATAACGATTTGAAAAGACAGTTTTGGTGGAAACAGATGAAATCAGATGTCACAGATTTTGTATCTAAATGTTTGAATTGCCAATAGGTGGAAGCAGAGAGAAAGAAATCAGGAGGTCTACTGCATAGCTTATCGATTCTAGAATAGAAATGGGATCACATTTCCGTGGATTTTGTGACGCAGTTACCGCGATCCTCCCGAGGTTGTGATGCGATTTGGGTCGTTATTGACAGATTGACCAAATTAGCATGTTTTATTCCATACAGAATGACGTACAGATATGACCAGATGGCAGATATTTATGTCAGAGAAGTGGTCAGATTGCATGGTGTGCCGAAGTCGATTGTATCAGATCGTGATCCTCGATTCACTTCACACTTTTGGCACAGTTTGCAGCAGGCTATGGGTACTACATTGAATTTGAGTACTGCATATCATCCTTAGACAGACGGTCAGTCAGAAAAGACTATCCAGACATTGGAGGATATGCTTAGAGCTGTAGTGCTAGATTTTGTCACTAGTTGGCAAGATTCTTTGCCACTTTGTGAGTTTTCTTGTAACAACAGCTATCAGAGGAGTATAGAGATGGCACCATTTGAAGCGTTGTACGGGAAGAAGTGCAGATCCCCTCTTTATTGGGACGATATTTCTGACGTACCTGAGATTGGACCTGATATGATCCGAGATATGACAGATAAAGTGAAGCTGATTCAGAAGAGAATGAAGACAGCTCAGGACAGACAGGCCAAATATGGGAATATTCGACGCCGACCTCTAGAGTTTGAGCAAGGAGATAAAGTATTTTTGAAGATTTCTCCTTTCAGAGGCGTTATCAGATTTGGCAAACGAGGGAAGTTGTCTCCTCGTTACATTGGTCCTTATGATATTCTGGAGAAGATTAGTACTCGTGCTTATCAACTTGCTCTTCCGCCTTCTCTATCTGTAATACATGATGTCTTTCATGTATCTATGATGCGGAAATATCTCCCTGATGATTCTCATATTATTCAGCCAGACGAGGCCGAACTTGATGAAAGTCTGAGTTATGTTGAGAAACCTATTCAGATTCTTGATCGTAAAGAAAAGCAGCTCAGAACGAAGACTATTCCGCTTGTGAAAGTCCAGTGGAGTCGTCATGGCATTGAGGAAGCTACCTGGGAGACTGAATCAGATATGAGACAGGAATTCACAGAGTTATTTCACTGATGTGAGTTTTTTATTTTAGACTCTGTTATATCTTCTTATCTTATGTGATTTGATTGCCTGCGATTTCGAGAACGAAATCATGTCTCAGAGGGGGAANTAGTGTACCAAAGTTTGGGAATAAGAACGTACCACTATCTAGTTGAGGAGAGTAGATGAGTTGTTGCGTTCTTATTCAACCGGGATCCCTAGACTAGGCCAGATTGAGTCGAGTTAAAGAATAAGAATCCGAGTTTGATTTACTGAATTGTATCGATTATGTTTCATAGATTATGTTACATATTTTATCGATTATGTTTAGATTATGATACATGCTTTTAATAAAATGTATATGATTTTATACAATACATGTTTCGTTATTTTATACTGGGATTATATTTTCACCGGAGTTATCCGGCTGTTGTTGTGTTTGTATGTGTGCATGACAACAGGTGGGAGTGAATCAGGGTCAAGAAGAGGATGAGAGATCGAGCTTAGAGTGGTGATTCCGGACTTTGATGTAGATTTAGTTTCAGCATTTGATGTATAGTTGTTGAACCCTAGTTTGAATGTATTTTGTACAAGACTTGTACTTTTACGTTGACATGTATATTAGACGGATTCCATTACGTTCCGCATTTGTATAAAAAAATAAAAATTTTAGACCCAGTTTTAATTAATTGATCCATTTATTCTCAGAGAATGATTAAGAGGATGATTAGCGCCCGGGTCCCCACACTGGTCGTGGACCTGATTCGGAGATCGAAGAACGTTCGTAGGGATTTACAACAAGAGCTACGTCCGCTAATACCGGTGTAGTTGGAGCCAAGTGAATTAATTCACTAAAGGTAAAATTTTCTAACTCCCTAAATGTTTATTTAATTTAAAAAGCATACGAGTGTCCAAAATATATTTTGATTGTCAAAATAAAATAAAAATTTTAAAACTTCCGCTGCGTTTTGGGCACGAGAAAACCGAGATCAAACATTGGTATCAGAGCCAGGTTTTTTCTATATCGTATGGTTTTAAATCATATTGAATAATCTATTTCTAACCATACAGGAAAATTTTTCAGAAAATTGATGCACCATAAAATTTTATTTTTCCAGAAATTTAAAAAAAATTATTTTTCTAATCTGCCCAAAACAATACCGGGCAGTCCGTGCGCGCAGGGCCGCGCGCGGTGGCGCGCAGTGTGCGCGCGGCGTCTGGCACGCCAGCACGCCAGCGTGCAGCGTGCGCACGGCGACCGGCACGCCTGCGCACGCCTGTGCACGCCGCGTGCTCGCCAGTGCCCGATACGATCGGGCAGCGGACAGGTAACGCGGGCGGCGCGGGCAGCCTCCCGATGAGGTCTCTAGCACTGTGCTGATTATTGGGCTTGAATTATTAGGGCCTAGGGTGCGATTTTCTGATTTTTGAAAACTTTGGATTAAATTGATTTTCTTGTAAAATAAATAATTAGAATATAATTTTAATTATTTATGGTAAAAATGAGTTTTATACCATAAATCAATTATTATTGATTTAATTGGAAATTAAATAAAGGTGTTTATTTAATTTATTAAATTCTTTAATAATTGTGGTGGTTAGTAATAAAATTATTAGATGTATGATTTATCAGTTAATTAAATTTGTTTAATTAATTGATGTTTATATTTGATAATAAATGCATGAAGGATGATCGAGAGCCTTGACCAATGTGTTAGGTGTATTTTAGGAATTTTTACTGTTTTTACTTCATTTTGTCAATAGTTGATATTATTAAAGTGGGCCTGGTTTATGGCTCGTTTTCACCCCATGATATGTATCCTTTATGTGCCATGGCTATTTAAATATAATTATTAGAAATAGTGGGAGATCAAGACTGGAAGATGGTGGGCTCGATGCACAAGATGAAGACATGTAAAATACTGGAAGCTTTTGTAATAAGTTGCATTTGCATCCCTGCATTCACATAGGTTTTGGAACTGGATCCATGTCTGGCTCACATGGATCTAATAGTGTTGGTGATCGATCATCCTTGTTTATTATTTTTGTCATGTTATGATATACATGCAATATATATAGCAGTATGCATGTATGTATATTATTAGATAATATAGTTGCATGAATCTGGCAAACATACAAACTCGTGGCACGCGATTTTAAATTAAAATGATGAGACAATTTTAAAATTAAAATCTCTCATTTTGAATAAGATTCAAAATTTATATCAAACCATAAAAGTAAAAATTAAAAGAGTTTAATTTATTCTTGCCTTCCATCAACCGTGGTTGCATGTTGATCGCTACCCGCGGACAGTGTCTGGCTCATATTATTGGGGGAACTCATGGCGACCGTCCACTACAATTCAACATTGATGGGTCGGTTTGACACATGAAAATAAAATGNACGATTTCCCTTTTTCATCAGAGGGTGGTGAAAATGTCAAAATAGTAGGAGGAAATTTATAAAATAAAAATTCATATTTATATCTTAAAATTATTTTTAAATAATCAGCAACCATTATTCTGTTTCCATATCAGTATATTTTTGATTTCGTCACATAATCCAATTTTGTTATTAACAAGCTAACTGAATCTAATTATCAAGACTGGTTGGCAAAATTGTTCTGAATTCAGAGAAAATGGCATACACACTAGTGTCAGTCCTGCTGACTTGACAAAGCATGCAAGATGGTAGGACCATAGTATGCAAGCTAAAGTGTCACATGCTTGCTTCTATGTCAAATGAACTGTATGGACAGTTTGAGGAAATGTTGAATGCTGCTGACATTCGAATACACATGCAAGAGTTGCATGGTGCATGAAACTCGTACAGATGCACACCACTTTTAAAAGCTCATGACTACACGCATGCAAGATGGGGCTCTGGCCCATGAGCATGGTGTACATATGACTGGGCTTATTGAGAATATGGTAGGCCTGGAATATGTGATTCCTAACGAGTTACTTGATGAANCTGGAATATGTGATTCCTAACGAGTTACTTGATGACATTAATTTGTCGTTTTTCTCTTCCTCATTTGACGGGGTTATGGTGAACTTCAATTTGAATGAGATAGATGATAGCCTTGAAGAGCTAGTCAATACGCTTATGAATTATGAGATCACCATAAAACAGGAAATTGTTGTGTTTATAATAAACCTCTCGTCAGACGAAAAATGGCCCACAAGGTAAGGGAAAGAAATGTACTGCCCCTCACAAGAAAAACAATCACAATAAGAGACAAACTCTGAAGGACACTTAAAGGGCCTACAAATCCCGATAAGTCAGAACATATTTATTTCACTGCAAGAAGTCCGGACATAAGAAATTATATGCGCCAGAAATGTTCTGGAAATGGTAAGTGAATTTTCAAGTAAACATGATTTCAACAACAAACAAAAGAAAGTTAGATGATCCAATTCCCTCACAAATATGGCACGCTAGACTAGGTCATATTTCTCAAAGAAGAATGCGCAAGCTAATAGGAGAAGGCATGTTTGACTTGTCAGACATAAATTCTCTACCTACTTGTGAGTACTGTCTAAAAGGAAAAATGACTAAGACTCCATTCAATGGAAACGTGGAACGTGCGCATGGTCTACTAGATTTGTTCCACACGGACTTTTGTGGCCCGCTAAGTGTTAGCACATAATATGGGCAATCCTACTTCATTACCTTTACTGATGATCATTCGAGGTATTGTTATGTTTATTTGACGAAACACAAATCTGAAGCATTTGATAAGTTCAAAGAATTCAGATCTGAAGTAGAAAATCAGCTAGAAAGAAGTATTAAAACACTTCGATCTGATCGAGGTGGAGAATACTTGAGTGCTGAATTTTTGGGTTATCTAATATTGTCAAACTTCTGAATAGCAACTGAGAGTTTATTTTCTTTTGTCTGTTCGTTTTCTTCGCACAGCTGGATCAGTTTCTCCCAAATCTCTTTCACTATTCTGCACATATTTATTTTGCTGAAAGTAATTTTATCCAGTGTCTTGTACAAAATATATTTGGCCATATTATCCAAATTGACTTTTCTTTTATCTTCTGCTGTCCACTCTTCACGTGGTTTGTCGAAGTGGTGTGGTGCACCATCAGTTATGGCAACAACAGTATTTGCTTTCACTATTCTCATTGGTCCGTCAGTTATGACGTACCACATATCATCGTCTTGTACAGCTAAGTGAGCATGCATTCTTATCTTCCAATCATCAAAATCTTCTCTGGAGAACATTGGAATCTTATTGAAGGAAGACAAGCTATTTAGATGTAAAGATAGAAATATTCAGAAACAAGATTCAACTTCTCTGATACTACTTGTTAGGATCGGTTGGGTGTGATAAAGTATTTAGAAGGGGGGGTTGAATAAACACTTGACAATTTTCACAACTTTTCGAAGGATGAATCAGTTTAGTGATAAACTGAATTCGGGAATCTTGTTGTCAATGTCAATCAGTTAACTCATGAAAGTGCGGAAATAAACTGAATGATAGATAGAATAAAACTGATAATAAAGAACGCAAGATTTGTGGATGTTCGGAGACTTCAAACGCTCCTACATCACCCTTCTATCTTGAGGATATGATATTTACTAAGAGGCTTTGATCTATACAACACTTTGTATAATCTCACTTCAGTTTGGACTTAACACTGTCAAAACTGAAACTCTTAGTATCACTATAATTTCATCAGTACTCAACTGATGTAATTTCTAAGTACAACTGATCTGTAAAAGATCCAATATTACAACAATGAATGTTTGTGCATAAGCTCTAAGTATAGCCTGAAAGCTATGAATAAATCTAATAAGCATGAGCTTCTTGTAACTTATTTTTGAAAGCTTTTAACTCAAGAATGAATGTGTGCGCAAAGGTTAGATTATTTTTCATCTGATCTTATCGGCTATTTATAGGCTTTGATTTCAACGGAAATAATGAATGCGTTCAAATAATTATATCTGTTAGACACGTCAACATTCTTCTGACAATCGTACACTGTAGCTTTTCTGATATGCGGCGTTTCCACTATAAGTTGCAGTTTGCTCTTGTACAAATTGTCGCTTGATAGCTACGTTCTTTAACTGATGACGTGTCAAGCTGGTTTATCAGTTGACTCTTTATAGCCGATACGATTAACTGATTGTTGTGTAACTGATCAGTCTTAACTTATCGTCCAGTTGACTACACGACTTCAGTTTTGAACATTTCAGTTACCTTTAATAATTTGCGCATTAATCTTCAGTTCGGGCAACTATCAGTTACATATCATCAGTTCAGTTATCTTCAGTTGTCTTGATCAGTTCTTCAATCTTTTCATGCTCAAATTGTCAAACTCCGAAATTATGATTCCAACAACAACACTGAATTCCTTTGCTTCCCTCCACTCCTTCAAACTTATTCGCAGTAGACTTGCTTCTCTTGAAAATATCAAAATTTGAAGGATTTATGAGAAATTTTAAATTTTGAATATTTACCTTCTCCTTTCCATTTCAACATTTCAATCAAGTTTTGGGTGAGATGTCACTGCTTCAGCTAGTTCATCATCATTGTCACATGCATCAATCTCACATGCATCAATCTCATCAGATGCTTGAAAAAAAATTCTCGTGTCTTTTTTCTTACGCTTGACTTCATCTCAAAAGTAAGTACAGTTCTAATCGGTCCGTCCAACCTCATCAAATCTATGTCCTTTGCTTCTTCATGGCTGCCACTTCTACATGAAAACCGCTTGGGAGTGAGCGTAACATTTTTCGAAGTTTAGAATTTGAGTATTTTTCTCCTAGAGTATAAGCTTCGTTCGCAATAAATATCACATAGCTTGATATTAAAGTCGTTGATTGTCTCGTCTTCCTTCATCTTGAGATCCTCAAACCGGGTTGCCAAAATCTGGAGTTTGGAAATTTTAACTGCTGCACTACCTTCATAGGCTTTCTCTAGTATGTTCCACATATCTCTAGCTGATTCACATGTATGTGTATTATTTTGAACTGGTTTACATCCACGGTTGTGAATATGGCATTTATTTCATTTTCATTTGCAGACGTTCTTTGTCGATGCTCCCTTTGTGCTCAGGAGAAGTTTATTTTCCTTCCTTATCTTTATCCATTGAAGGTGCCCACCCAGTCACAATCGACCGCCAAGCCTCTTCCTCAATTGATTTTATGAACGCTCGCATCCTCACCTTCCTGTATGGGTAGTTAGTGTCGTCTAAAAGTGGGAGCTTGGTGATGAAACTGCCTTCTCGTCCAAAATCCATGTATGCAACACTTTTTAACACAGAAAATCAGGATCTCACTTCAAAACACAGTCGTGAACCGCTCTGATACCAATTAAAAATGTGTTATCTTGCCATAATAGTTATTTTTTATTGTTGCTTATTAAAGAATAGATAATTAAATAAAGAACACACAACACCAAAATTTTAACGTGGTTAAGTCAAAAGACCTACGTCCACGGATCACACCATATATCAAATTAATCCACTAAATATAAAATGTTATCATACAAGGACTTATTCAAACTCAAAAGACTCTATTTGTTGACGCTTTTACGAAGAACATACTTAGTAGACTTCACTTGGCGAGCACCACTCCTCTTTGAATCCGCTCTAATCGAACTCCCTTCATTGAAGCGGATTGTTTTCTCCCGAGGAATGTATCACGGGTCTTCAATATGTTTGTGTACCAAGATCAAGTCAAGCTCTTAACACAAAGGATTTCGATTACGTGGTATTGAACATGACTTGTCGCAGAGGATTTCGGAACACCAAATGATCATTTCCGTTTTTCTTCTTCAGAAAGGTGTGTCTCACACTGAACTATCATTCCAATAATACAGTACTCCTACAAGTATGTATCAGAGTATCCAGAAAATTATCACCAAATCTCACATACATTCTTATGTTTATCAACTTGAAGCTATTTGAAAATTTGCACTACGTACCCAGAGAATTTTTCAGCATCCGTTCATAAGAATGCAAAAGATAGGCTTTATCAAAATTATATAAACTGAACATTTTCGCTTACTCATCTGCCATAAAGATGATATCAAGTAACAAAGCTAATCATAAATTTGATTTTCACTAGTCCAACCATAACAAAACATCTTATTGATATAATCCAGGAATCCAAAAGTTAATTCAAACACATATTTCGAATTATCAAACTGAAAAATAATCACACCAAAAAATAATTCCAAAACAAGCCAAAATAAACTACCGATTAACAAATATCATTCTACGAAGTGCACAATAAACACAAACCAATGTGACATTTCAAATATAAACTAGAATCATTTGCTAAATGTTATATTTCATATATCTGTTTTGATAGTGCCTTTTTACGATATCCGTGGATGCAAATTAATTCATATAGTAAACCACCTTAGGCTAATCACTTTCTCATAAATTATCGATTTTCTTGTAAAAAAATTGGACTTGTTTATGCTTATATTTAGTGGACATGATGAATTTGTAGTTAAAAGTTAATCAAGCAACTCGGGTTTACCTCGAAAATTATGGAGATAGAGAAAAATTGAAGGCTAGAAGATGATCCAAGGATCAGTCGATCAGAAAGCGATGTTTACGGGATATAGGGTCCAACTGCATCAGGTCCTGAGAAAAATGAGGCAGTGAGGACAACTTTGTTCTGCAGACTAAGGATCCCAACTTTAGGCATAGTATGTTCAAGTCCGATAAATAAATATTCTTTCGGATGAATTTTTCTATATTCCGGCTCAATTTCTGCCGAGCTGCTTTTAAATTAATCAGCTGCCAATGTCTTTTCACCTCCTGATCCTGCTTTTATGGTTTCTCAGGAACCCAGAGTTATGTCTTCACTCTGAGAGTCTATAAAATACACTCTACCCTTGCTTGAAATCATTCCCTCCATATTTTCCTATTCATTCAAAAGATCCACAAGCCTCCATTTGTTCTCTTGTGTGATGAGAGACCATAACAAGTTCCCTTAAGTGACGAGAGACCATGACAAAACACGCACACTTCAAGTCTCGCCCTGAGCTTAGAATGGGTAAGCAGGCTAGTTTTACACCAGCAGGGCCGATTGTCCTGCTAACCCTCACCCAAACCTACTTTTTAGGAGCCTTTGTAGACCATGGTAGAAGGGCAGCAATCTGGCCTCAACTTGTTCCCACATTAACCTCTTTGGTTCCTACGGCTAAGTCGAGATCCTTTAGTCAATGTAAGAGAAACTAGTAACACCAAACCGCAACTGGATTCACAGCTCGGTTAAAATGTCAACAGGAGTTGTCCCACCGTGTTCAAGTATTGAGTCCTTCCCAAAACTGAAGTTACGAATTGTACAATGTATCATATGAAGTAAAATTACACTCAACAGCATACTTAAACATGAAAAACGATCAACATTCTTGACAACCAGCAACATTATTAGAGGAAAACATACTAGACTTGATGCTAGAGCCCCTGCCCATCAACATAGCTTTTGAACATTTCTAAATAGGCATTGCTAAAAACAATAATTTACACACCAAAAAAAAAATACAAAGGTGCGACAGGAAGTAAATCGTTTATGAAGTTATTATAGTTCATATTTCTACGACGATCAAACTACGACAGTTGCATTGATCATTAAACCACGTTTATACACAGCATTGTCTTGCAACAGCCGCCAGCTAAAATTAAACTACATTAACAAGAAGTTAATTCAATGCTTTAAAACCGTGAAACATGAAAACAATGAGATGTACTAATCCGTCAACTTATTTTATGCTGTTTCAATTCAAAGTTTCCTTACACTACTGAAAGTAGACCTGATTTCACCCCATCACATAACTCAAGTTTGAAATTTACACGATTTTTATTGCTCAATTCACGTCACTTTGAAAGAGCATTTATTGAAAAAATAAACAAGCCGAAAATGAATTCAAGCATGATTATCCGAAGGCAAGTGTACTTGAGCATTCCAAACTGATCAGCACGGTCAAATAATCCACACAGTGTCTTTGTCAGGTTTCATGGTCCCCTTGATCATCTGAAGGATGGTTCAATGGATCCTGGAATGCCATTTCATCTTGTAGATCATCTGGACCATCATCTGATGATTGGAGAGAAGTCGGAGTCTCAACTTGATCCTCGAAAGCATCATTTGAATAACTGGGCACCCTGAAAACTACTTCAAGATTGTCTGGGTTACTGCCAGCAATGTCAGACCCTTCATATTCTTCTGCTCCAAGACTCAGTATTAAATCTCGCAGATAATATGGTTCCACGATTACAAACTTGTGATCTTGAGTATGCTGCTGGTTAAATCGACCCGGAAGCTTTGAGGAACTGTCATAGCAACCTTCACAGAGATCAAAGCCTATTTTCTCAACACAATCTTTGCATCTGTATCGCTCGCCAATAATGGGAGACATCTGCAATAATAATGGATTTTTTCTTGAGGGAATATTGTTTTGGTAAGATTTATTGACATCCTAACTATACAATTAGACTCTTGAGACATAAAACTCTGGAGAACTGGCCAGGTAGAACCCTCATAAACAAGGACAGAGGGATAAAAAAGGCTGAAAAGCATAATGCAATACTTGTTTCGAAATGGAAAAAAAAAAGGTACGGCTATATTTTTATCTATTTCCTCAAAATATAGTTCCACCTATTCTCAAATTCTCCCACGAGTTTATCATTTTGAAATTAACTTTCTCATATCCAACTATAATATATGGTTACATCAAATCTCAAATTTCCCAAAAGAGATTATTGCTTTCAAATTAACTCTATAAAAAACAAAGCAACTTCAATATTATATTGCATATTTCAACTCGATCTATTACATTTTCAAGTATTAAACAAGCATGCATGCAATTAATAGTCCAACACATTTTTATATACGATGGCACTATAATAGAAATTGTTTTCTTAAAAAATCACCCGATGATACATTATGTTCTCCAATTAATCTCTGGAAACACATTTTCAGGAAATATTTTTCAAATACCTCAGAAATGAAATTACACATACCATAAGCATTCCAAATCTTCTGCAACACGTGATGCTACTCTACTTGTAACAAATATAGGAAGTTTGTGCATCACATGTACCGAATGAGAGTTCACCACGTGTCTCCAAATAAGACAGAGACAAATATCCAATTGATGAAGTATAGGATGCAACAATAAGAGTGTAAATGATTTAACCTGAAAAACAACTTAACTGCCTGATAAAAATCGAATAGCTTTCTTTTCCTAATTTCAGTCATAACTGCCTGATGGGGATAGAAACATTAAAGAAAACGAAGAGAACACTGTTTTACCCCACAGTAATCACAGCCAACTCCAGGATGAACTTTTGGCCCATTGAAAGATGGACTAGACCACCAAGATGAGTAAACATCTGTAGGAACTTTTGACTGTTTACCAGCATGCCCCTGATTTTCTGTCAAACCTGATAGCAACAATGTTAGGGGAGAAATTCAACATATGAGATTGAAAACAAGAAGCAAAACACCATGTGAACTATCATGTACAAATACCAGAAAGTAAAATTTGCAACGACAAGGGTCTAAATAAGGATGAATCGAACATGCATACATCTACGATAAAATTTTATATTAAAAAAAATTTGGAGATTAGAACAGCAATTTTGAAGATTTCACAAACCTAAATTTAAAGGCTTAGTTAGATGGCACTAAAGTAGTCGTAATCAATCAATGACTAGCAAGAATTATGCTGAACAAAGAGTGAAAATTAAAAAAAAAACCTATATTTGATGCATTACGTGAACTGCTAGGTACAAAAAAAATTTGCATCATGGTTTTTATGAATCAGTAAAAAACTACACAAGATAAATTGACATACATCCTGATGTGCTAGCACGCTGAACTTTAGCAACAGATTCTCCTCTTGCCGAATGTTCTGTGGGAAAATGCTTTTCCAAGAAATGCTCTAGTACCAAACAGACATTTGGAAACCCATTTGGATGGGGGCATTGACACCCTGGGCATCTACAAACATTGTCATGTTGACTATTTATACAAGCTTCACAATAAACTGCAAAGGAAAATAACTGAATTAATATAGGCTGTAAATCTTCCCCTTGGCATGAAGGATAAAAGTAAAAATGACCTACCGTGGCCACAATTAAGAACCACGGGACGATACAATAGATTCTTGCACACAGCACACTCAAAAACAGACACAGGGAACAGCTTGAGTATTTCATTTGTATCATTTTGTGCGACCAGATAATTCTCGTGCCTGGACTGGTAGCTAGTAATTTGGGATTTCAAAGTTGTTGGGATAGAATCAACATTATCTTCACCGGGAAAAGGTTTTTCCAAGGAATCTCGAACCGATGAATCATCACTTCCATGTTTTGCCTCAGGCTCGACTGTAGCAGCTTTCAGAAGTGGAGAAGAGGTGTCTTGAACATCAGTCAATTCATGGGAATCAGAATCAATTAAAGTATCATCAAACTGTGGAGATGCATGCCCGCACTCTTTTTCTTCTTCTGAAGCAATTAAGAAGCAGAGCACGTCAGAACATCTGAATATTCAAGCACTAAATGTCATTCAAGAAAAGATTTTCAGCTGTGTTGTCTAGGATGTGATTACAAATTAATGAAATTGGATTTGGGATTTGCCTATTCCTAATTAATGTTGTCCTTCAAGTCAAGAGATCAAAGGATCCTGAATCTCTAATTGCGAAAAGCAAGCATATTCAATATCTGAGCAATGTATTCAAAAACCACAAAAAACAAAGAGGTCAAATGATCTTGTTGAAATCTAAAATTGTGAGAAGTAAACATATTCAACCACGGAGGAATGTATCCAAAAGAAAGAAAGAAAGAATTTCTTTCTCTTTTCCTCTCTCCTTTTAACTAGGCTATCACACTTAATGTTGCTACTCTAAAAAAATTCGATAGAGAAATTTTAGAGTAATGAATCACAAAACTAGATAGTATTAACCATTGCGAACACATCGCTGGAGAGCTAAATATCATGTCTATTATGATGATATTTAATATAAAAAAATTTAATAACTTAAAGAAAGAATTAGAAATCCAGTTTCCTTGGCTTATAACATCTTGTGAAAATTCAACATACTTAAATTGGTATTAACATCAATAACAGCATAGAAAAATTAAAAAGTAAAAAAAAATGGATTTATATGAGAAATTGGAAAAAAACAAGCATCAGAATTTTTTGATTAATTGGTTGGATTTTGGTATTAACATCAATAATAACTTAGAAAAAAAATGAATTTATATTAGAAGGTGAAAAAAACAAGCATCGGAATTTCTTGATTAATTGGTTGGAATTTTCAATTTGAAAGTTTAAATGTGATATTTGTATGTCATAAGATTTCTAAATTTCTTCATAGATTTTTTGGATAGAAATAAAACAATGTAGATAGGTGAATCGTGTTTAGTTATCAAGGTACTTGCTAAAAGTATATCAATAAAAAAAATAGTAATAGATTTGCACACATGATGTTTTTGAAAAGTAAAAATTATGCTTTCATGAGCATGGTACGGCCAAAACTTCTTCAAAATTTGCAATCCAAAATGAATAGCTGGATTTGGAACACACTGGTGGAGGTCACTGGAACTTGAAAGCTTTGCCATAAAAAAATAGGACGCCATAAAACAATCTAAATACACTGAAAACTAAATCTGAATGGATCTAGTCTCTATATCATGTAGTACAGCTGAAATGACATTTTCATAAAATAGAACTTCAGACTACACTGAACTACAACATTAACTCTAAAGGAGCCTGACATGTAGGATAAAGGATAGAGATGAGGTACATAAGGAAGTGTGATGGTGTTCGATGAAGAAACTCATTCCGGAAGAGTTCCCTTTCCATGACTATGGGTTCTTCCATGTTTCAGTTCAGGTTGTTCAAACAAAAAACACAAGTAAATCATAACATTTTCATGATTTCATGGTTAGATTTGAATGTGAGACACACTTAATGTGGCAAAAAACGAAATTTGTTGAGGGGCAGATTGGAGAAAATCAATAAACTAGCAATTAAGACATCAAAAATTTCAAATAAATAGAAGATACTTGATCCTTTGCGCTACCATACTCCATTTCCCCCTTCAATATAACCCACTAAGCATATGAATCTTTTTAAAATTTGTCAAGTCTCTTGAACTCAACATAAAAGAGTACCTCTTTTAAGGTCTACATTTGGTTACCCAGTCTTCCAAATTCAGTTAGAGTCTGTTATACAGAATTAGTGAACAATGTTCAATTATCATCCAGGATTTCACAAGTTTTGGGCTGTCAAAGAACAGAAGCATATAATTACTAGTAACTCGATAAAATAGCTGGCACCAAAACTCAGACAGTGATCACAACTAGACGCACCAGCAACTTGTCTTCCCCTTCTTGCATAGGCTGCTGGATAAAACTTTAGAAGTAAGAAATGCAGCAATTTACATATCCTTGGAAAATGATTGTATGGACTGCGACAGACCGGACAGTGTGATTCCCGGAAAGTTTCCATCGCCTTGAATACACACCAAAAGCATGAAATGTGTCCACAAGCTGAAAACAGAAAGATAAAGAAAAGTTTCAAAGTCAAATAACTATTGCAAATGCTAAGTACTGATTTAGGCACACACACAAATATAAAATTTTCTAACCCACTCACCCAGGACAACAGGTTTGTACATGATATCCCTGCAAAATCAAGAAAAATAAATAAAACAGGGTCAATCATGGAAACAAAAATCACAATACCATGTACACACAGAAATCAACTGTAAATGAAAATAAATGATAACGTAGCTTATGTTCATCGATTTTCAAAAAGCAGAATTATCAAGTGAAAATCAGAACCAAACTACAAAGCACTTCAAATTCAATTCTTTTTCTACTTTCCATGAAGATGTTGATGATACAATTTATCATAACCCAACGAATAAAAATTAAAAACAAGCATCTGGTGTCTGTTCATAAAGAATACTTACAGGCACACGCAACACTGAAATTCATCCGGAAATTCCTCGCACTCTAATTCGGCATAATCTTCTTTGCTCTCCATTATTATTAATATTGCCCAAAACACAACAAGAGACGTTCAGTATGAGTAAAATAATCATAAATATCAGTCAAGATCGAAATGGATAAGGGCGATTTTCCACAAATTTCGAATGAAGAACAGATAATATCACAGAAAAACTACGGCAAAAAATTAGAAGAATTCAATTTGGAATTTGTGGATGCCGTACAATCAGTTGACTCGCATTCGGGGCTTTATTCGGCCGCCAAGAATTGAATTTTGAACCCAAAATCGATTTTTTAAATAGTCCTCACTTCAATATTAATTTTTTTTAAAAAAAAAACGAAGTTTAAATTATGTAAATTGTTTTGGATTCAATAAATTTTGATACTGTTATTTGTTTTATTTTTTATAATTCGATTATATTTTATATTCTATTAACTTAAATAATATTATATACAAAAAAAACTCTTGTGAGACGGTCTCAAAGATCAATTTCGTAGGTCGAATTTCTTATTTGGGTCATAAATGAAAAAGTATTACTTTTTATGCTAAGAGTATTATTTTTTATTATGAATATCGGTAGAGTTGACTCGTCTCACAGATAAAGATTCGTGATACCGTCTCACAAGATATCTACTCTATTATATATTTTATTTTTTTCGGCATTTGATATTATTTCTAGTTTTTTATATTGATATATATAATTGCTAATAAATAATTTGATTGATAGCTATGCACCTATTTGAAATCGTTTCATATTTTTATTATTATTAATCAAAGGCAACTGATATATATATTTTTAATTGATAGTTTAGTAAATTAATATTTATGCTCATATATTTTTCCATCTTATTTTGTTCGGTTGGAATGGAGACAAAGTTGTCAATTTAGGTTGGGTCTATCGATTGATCCAACCCGTCTATAATTTAAATATGGACCTCCACGGAGGTTGAGATCTTCTTCGAAAATAAAATTGTGAATTTTTTTTTAATAATTATTTTAAAAGCATGAAATCAAACATTAACGATTTTATTAAAAAATTTCTATAGATTTTTATTCATTAAATAATTAAATACAATTAATTATATATATTTTTATTTTTATTTTTAATTTTTTATAAACTGACTCGCACGCGATCTAGCTTACCTAAACCCATAACCCACCTTAAATGACAAGAGACGGGTCGACACGGAGATGGCGACTAGTTTCGACGAGTCAACCCAACCCGATAAAGAATTGGTATGTTTCGACTGCTCTGGTTGGATATATGGTTTTCATACTCGAGCCATGATTTTTTCCTGTGAGGTCTTATTCCATGCTTTGATATCTTCACATTTAGCTATTGTCAAATACTCACTGGCATGCTCCATCTCGGGATCGCCAGCTAGGTGATAAAGATTGATGCGGTATCCTTAGGAGATAAAAATAACATAACGTGCAAAAACATATGCACACACTAGTCCAAATTATTTCAAGTCGATGCTTTCTTTCTTCGTCCCAATTTCCTTAAAATAAATTTAAAAAAAAAACTATATATATTATTTAATTAGAAATCATAAAATTTGTCGTTAAATTTTCAATTTTAAAATTTTTAATTGTATCATGAATAAATTAGAATTTTGAAAGTTAAAATTTAATTGTATCAAATATTAGATTGAAAATTGTCATGGATGTTTCTTTTAAAAAAACTAAATTGTTAAGATATGACAAAAATTGGAAAATATCTTATGTTTTGCTGTAGACAATAAGAGATACCTGAACATATTTGTTAAAATAATTATATATTTTTTTTATATTTATATAGAGATTTTAGAATTTTTATTGTGAAAAATTATAATTCAAAATATGATATATATTTTGAATAAGTCTATATATACAAGAAGTTTATCAAGAAAAAAAATATTGTATCCAAGTTTCATAGCTTTTGGTCCGCTATCTCAATATAAGAAATAATTGTCCAAATTTTTTTGTCTTATTTTTTCTATATAAATTTTAGTTTATACTGTAACCAAAAATTTTAGAAACAGGAATCAAATCTGTATTCAAGCAGTTTTGTTTTGGTTTTGCATTTAACTAAAACTAGAACCATTGGTTTCGAAAACCATGGTCAGACCCCTGTCTCGAGAGCAGTGTTCTAAAAAACCCGCTTAAGCTTGAAGCTCGGCAAAAACGCCCTGCTTCGAAGAAAGCGGAAAAAAGCGGTCAAACTACAATTAAACATAATTAAGGTGTTTAATTAAGCGTGCTTAAGCACAATTAATCGCATCTATTTATTTTTAAATTTTTTTATTTTGAAGGTATGTCTTTTTATTTTAAAATAATAAATTAGGTTTATAATTTAGATGTTTGTTTTTAAATTTTAATTATGATTAAGCGTGTCTGATAATGATTTGACAAATATTTAACATTTTTAATGTGTTCTAGTTGCAAAAACAAATAAAGATTGTAATTTTGATATTTTTATGATTTTATAAATATGAGAATTAATGCATCAGACTTAACTTTATCATATTTATGTATTATTTTATTTATTTATTGGTTTGAGATAATTACAATTACACTAAAGATAAAAAATGCTTTTTCACGCTTAAGTCTGTGCTAATATCGCTCAAGCTTGAAAAGCTTGGAGCTTGACATCCGCGCTTCGGGACGCTTCACGCTTTTTAGAACCTTGCTCGAGAGCATCTAATCTAATTGTACAAGTACAAAAGTATTTGCAATAATGTTTTTCTTAATAGCTTGCTTGATAGCTGGGTGTTGTCTCATGAAGGACGATGATTGTCCGACCATATTAAAAAAATGTATCTACTTTATTTGTTTCATTTAATTTTTCATTTACAACAAAAAATAAAACATATTTTTTTTAGAACTTTTCATCGCAATTAGATAAATTCAAATTATCTTATTTAATGTATAAAAATATAAGATATTTTTAGCCTATTACAGGAATGCATATAGCTAGCTTGAAAATATGTGCTTGAAGTGAAGATTAAATTAAACTTATGAGGTGAAGCTTGCAACAATTTTTAGATTGAAAAAATCTCAATTTTGATGATGACAAACTGTGTCGAAATATTTATAGGTACAGTTGCTATTTCTTTGTATTTCAGGTTTCTAGTTGTATGCTAAGTTAAGGCGGGTAGCTGAATCTTCTAGATCACCATATTAAAATTCAGGTTGCATCTCTCTATCAAAATCAAGTTGCTTCCAAGACTTAAACCAGATTGCATAACTAAATTCAAGTTGTAGCCGGTATGCCTAAAAAACAAGTCAGTCTATACACATACCAGCCCGACTTTTCAGAAGGTCATTTGACCAATCAATGCACATTATATGATATATCTAGTTGTCCAAGAATATATTCTAATAATACAAAGATACTTAAAGTCTTTTATCTATCATGTATCAAATTTTCAGAAACCGATAATTGCTATATTTGAAAACATGCCAAGGGGTACATCAATTGTTGTGAACTATGAAAAGAAAGAAGAAAAAAGACAACTTGCTTTTGTGTCAGAAATCGGTACAAGTATTCGTTGGTTGAAGATCTAACCGTTGAAGGAGTTTGTAAATTTAAAGAAATTCAAGACGTAGAAGATTACTGAAGTTCTCACAATCTGTCTGTTGAGATCTTAATTTCGGAGTTTGACAAATTAAAGCGTGAAAAGTTTGAACAATTGATCGAGAAACTGAAAGTAACTAAACTGAAGATTCGTAAACTGATAGTTGCCCGAACTGAAGATTAATGAGTGAATAATCAAAGGCAACTGAACTCAGCTAAGCTAACTGAACTGTGTAGTAAACTGGACGATCAGTTAAGACTGATCAGTTACACAACGATCAGTTTATTCTATCGGCTATGACAATTGATGAATCAGCTTGACACGTCATCAGTTAAGGAACGTACCTATCAACCAACAATCGTACAAAAGCATACTGCAACATGAAGTGAGAACGCCGTATTTCAGAAAAGCTACAGTGTACGAAAGTCAGAAGAATGTTGACGTGACTATACAACGGATATAAAGATTCAAAATGCATTTATTGTTACTGTTGGAAGCAAAGCCTATAAATAGCAGAGAAGATCGGCTGAAGAATATCTCTAGTTACGAAGTTACTAAGTTTCAAAGTTTGCAAACAAGTTCTCAAAAGCTCACACTCATTATTTACATTTATAAGTTTTCAGGCTATACTTTGAGCTTAAAACACAAACACTTATTGTTATATTATTGGATCTTGTAGAGATCAGTTGTGCTAAGAAAAGTTAAATATCAGTTAAGTACTGATAAGTTATATTTGATACTAAGAGTTTCAGTTTTGGCAGTGTTTAAGTCCAAACTGAAGTTGGTTTGTACAATTCATTGTATAGATCAAAGTCTTCTAGTGAATATCCTATCTTCGAGATAGAGGGGATGACGTAGGAGTATTTGAAATATTTGAACATCCAAAAATCTTGTGTTCTTTCCTTATCAGTTTTATTATATATGTCTTTCAGTTATTTCCGCACTTTCATTAAGTTAACTGATTGACATTGACAACAAGATTCGCAAATTCAGTTTATCGCTAAACTGATTCATATATCGAAGAAGTTGTGAAAATTGTAAAGTGTTTATTCAACCCCCCTTCTAAACACTTTTTCACTCCCAACCGATCCTAACAAGTGGTATCGGAGCAATTGAATCTTGTTTCAGAATATTTCCATTCATACATCTGTATACCATGCCGTCATTCAATAAAATTCCAATGTTCTCCAGAGAAGATTTTGATGATTGGAAGATGAGGATGCAGGCTCATCTAGCTGCACAAGATGATGACATGTGGTACGTCATAACTGACGGACCAATGAAGATATTAAAGGCAAATACAGCAGTTGTCATAACTGAAGGAGCTCCCCATCGCATAGAGAAACCACGAGATGAGTGGACAACTAAACACAAGAGGAAAGAAAGGATTAAGACATGCCTTTGCGTTAAAACGCACGAATTATCGAATATCGACGTGGGGAAAGCAGTGGGCGATCGGAGGGCGTTGTGCTGCTTTTTTCTTGCTAGAAAGTGGCTAAACTAATCAAGTAATATTGTGAGGTTAATGTGTATTAGTTTTGAGCACTACAAGCGAATAGAGCTTCGATTGATTTTCGTCAGCAATCAGTGTCTATTCGACCGCCTAGTGGTAAATCTTTTGTATTTGAGGCGGCGAGAAACAAACAAATGCCACACATTATCTCTTGTCTATGTGCGAGGAAATTTATGGGCCTAAGCCTTGTTAGTCTTTTATT
This sequence comes from Primulina huaijiensis, assembly GCF_012295235.1. Lineage (NCBI taxonomy): Eukaryota > Viridiplantae > Streptophyta > Magnoliopsida > Lamiales > Gesneriaceae > Primulina > Primulina huaijiensis. Next base: position 2,836,823 of record NC_133321.1, read on the forward strand.
AACTATATAATATACAAAACCCTACCATAACCTACTCAATTCACACGCCCCACACCCCAACTCACTCAAAACTCTCTCCTTAATTCATACAACACACGCACACACGCAAGGTTGGAGGGAAAACCATCGAGTTTGCTAGAGTTTTTCAAAGCCGTCGTCTCCTCGTCGTCTTTATTCAATTGTCAATGAATAATCGTGTGTTTAAAACGTAAATTCACGTCATATTCTTCCCTTCAAACATCTATCACACCATAATAATTGTTTAAACATGTAGTGCATGAAAAACAAGGGACACTTTGTTAGATTTTCGTATATGCATCTTTTATGATTTTTAAAATATGTATTTTGATCCAAAAATTTTGTTTAATATGTGTTAAGGGGCTGCCATGGCTAGAGTGTTGATCAAGGTTGTTTTTACACGAGTTATGGTCCTAGAACACAACCAATATGCTGCACAACATGATAGAACAAAAGCTGGACCCATCGTGTGTTTGGTGATAAAAAGGGATCGGTTTATAGGAGTTTGATGGCTAGGCTTGGGTTCGGCTGGGACCAGGGCTAGCTAGCATTCGTGAGGGGTCAAGGAAGGAGTCCTATCATGAGCATCATGGCTGAGAAGGAGTCCTAGCAACCCGGGAGCACATGCAGGCACGCTGGTTGAGCAGCCGCGCAGGGGGTCAGGGGCTCAGCCGGGGGGCTTTGGGCTGGGCTAGGTCGACTCCTTAGGGTCCTAGGTGGGTGCACAAGGGGTTAGTTTAGGGTCTGGATTGATTGGCTAGGTCCTAGGCGCGAGTTCAAGAGTCCTTGTCATAAGGGGCTCTCGGCCGTGAGTGTGCAGTTGGTTTTGTGGTTCGGTTTTGGGGCTAGGGTCAGGTTATTTGGGTGCTTAGGGTCCAATAGGGTCCAAGGTAGGGCTGACTTGAAGTTGGCTCAAGCCGGCTCGGTCATGGCTAGATGAAAAACGATGGTGGCTCGAGGGTAGTATAGGCGTGAACTTAGGATTTTCTTTTTGGAAATTAAATCGAAACATGGCTCATGGGGGTCGAGTCATGGTTCACGAGGGCTAAAATAATATAAAATGTCTAAGTTTTTTATTTGGAAATTTTATATTAAAGTTCGAATTAATTCGAGATTAAAACGCATAAAAAACGAAGAATTAAAGATTAATTGAAAAGTCTAGTATTTAAGCTAAATAAAATTATAGAAAAATTAATTTAAGTTTAAATAATTATTTGGGACATGTTAGAGTAATGCAATTAAGAAAAAGTTAAAAACGTGAAATTTTACGTCTAGGGGCAAAACGATAATTTTACACCTAGAAATTAGTAAACGTCATGGCAGTGCTCTGAATGCTGTTTTATATGTTAAAATGATTATTTTAAATTTTTATGGTTTTTTATGATTTAATATGGACATTTAAAAGATATGTTGCATGCTTGGTTTAAAAGAAAAACGATATTATTATGCATGTTTTTATCAAGTGATGGAAATACGAAATGTTGAAGGAGGTGAAGGAATTGTGACTTATACGATGATACGAATACATTGATATGTTAATACGTTGGCCAAATCTCAGTTGACGGGTGAGAGTGTCGCTGATGTCCCCGCCGCCCAGTACTGTGGTTATATGTAGATGGATCCATCGCCCTAATACGAATACGAATACGAGTCACAATCAATGATCTGAATTCAACGAACATGAATAGGATTATGATTATGTTATGATAAATATAAATATGAATATGTTGATATGAAAATGTTTATGTTTAAAGTTTATGTATCTCTATGAAAATGTTATTTTAAGTACAAGTATTTTTCACTGTTGCATGTGGTCTGTATATGTATTACTCGTTGTCAAGATTATGGTGTGTTGAGTCTTTAGACTCACTAGGTGTGATCGATGCAGGAGAGTTGGATAATAATGATGCTGGAGGTCTTGATGGTTGACTTTGCTGGGCTGAAGGTGCACATAACCCGAGGACCAGCGTTTCTAGTTTTCCGCATTATTGATTTTATGTTTATATTAAATATTTTTACGACTTTTTATTTATGCTTTTGAGTGGTTTTTGAGATGTTGATAATATGGGCTATACTTTTCAAATATTGCTTTTAGGTTTGGTAATGTTTGACGATTTTACGATTTAAACTATTTGTTTTGATTTTCAAATATTAGTTGGAGGTTTTACTTTAAATGATGGCAAAAATATTTTATACTTATATGTATGGTTCGGCCGATGTTAGGGAGGTTAAAAAAATTAGTACTTTTTAAGCAAAACGAGTAGTGGACTTTTCACGTATATTCTAAACAGGTACCTAGTCGAATCAACATCCTAAAACAAGGATAAAGGTCGCTCGAGCTTGAGACTAGAATATGTGATGTAACGCCATGTTTCATTGGTAAGGGCATGGAGATTTCCATTCACACATATGGGTGATTATATGATGATGCACTGAACAACCCTCCCTCGGATTATCCTAGTGGTTCTCACTTATCGAGTGGAATAGTCCACAGTTATGGTTGTACATCATTAGTCATTTGACCAGGGACAATGCAGAGGCTATATGTACTAGCATGCATTTTGATCCGTTTACCAACTCCATTGAAGGTAATCAGGTGGCGAGGTTGGGGGTAGTTTCGAAATACGTAGGAGCAAATGCATTGTAGTCGGGAATTCGCCGTTCGCCTATAGGTGAAGATATCCTATGTGATCTAATGAGTTAATAGTGCAAGAAGTCTCTGGTCAGAGCAAGAAATGTGCTTTAGGGAAATGTGTTTTCCTAGTTGCACAAACCATGACACTGTTATTACTCAAATATAAATCTCATCGCCATCGAATTCATATGCAACTCTAGATATACCAATGATTGTAGATTTGATTGGGATATATGTGCTGAAGGGACCGTACTGTACGATAACCATGACAAAAATTTCTTGCAGGCAATATCAGTGATACCTAGGGGATCATGGTGCGATGCTACTAAACGCTCTTACCATGATCCGTTGGGTGCGATCAGAAATTAGTTCTGACATTCTTGATTAAGGAGTTGATGAAAAGAATGGGGCTAACTAGGGTATGCTCGAATAAGAATAAATGTTATTCTGAATCACATGGAGATGTGGACTTACGGTTAGCTGTATCCCTGAACCATTGAGGGTCACACAAGTATCGGATTCTGTGTTCTCGTTGAGAAAGTCAAAGTTCAATGAGTTGAAATTTGGCAACTATAGTTTGACGGAGATCAAACAAGAAGCTTATAAAAGAGTTTATGAACTGATTCCATATGATGGAAGAAATGGAAGTTAGCATGATTGCTAATTAAGGAAGGAGAGTGAAACTGCCTGTTTTGTGAAGGAGTTCACTAAAACTGGCAGCTGTCCAATATGGTAAATGAAAATTTTGATCATCGAAATTTTCATTTTTCATTATATGAACAAGATTTGTATCCTTGACACATCGACGCTCTCAGATCGTCGATCAGGGTTATAATGAGTATGAAATCATTTATTTAGTAAATTGAGAATTTACTGATTAAATGATTGTACTAGTAGTAGTAACTAATAACTTGTACAAATTCCCTTATATGTTATAGAGGAGTCTAGAATTTAATTAACACATGAGTTAATTATATAAATTAAATAATTGTTATTTAATTTATTATATATATATATATATATATTTTATATGGTGATATAAAATATATTTATATATGGTATTAATATATAATGTATTATTAAAAGTTGATAAATATATTAAATATTAATAATATAAGAATTTAAATATAATGAAATATCCTTTCCAATTGCAATCTCAACTCTCCCATAAAAGAATTGAAAGAAAATTTGGCAAAAAGGAGGAAATTAGATTTGCTTAATTATGGATTAAAAATCCATAATATTGATTAAGAATCAATAAGCAAAAAAATTAAAAAAGAAAAGATCTTCCTTCCTTGATGGAAAAACTCACGGCCATATTGAGTTGCAAGCAAATTAAGTCTTGTAATTTATTTTTAATTAACGACTTAATTAACTTGAATAATGATTCATTATGAATCAATTCACTTTCCATGATAAAAAGCTCTCGGCCGATAGTCAAAAGATTTGGGAAAATTTCGGCCAAGTGATTTCCTTCCACCACCCCGACGTCGACGCTACACCGTCATCGGATTTCGGAAATTCGAAGTGCGCAATCTCAACACACAAATCATTTGCGATTTCTAGTACAATCCAAGCGAGGAAGACAGCCTTCGATCGTGGAACTAATTAGGTGATCAAAGGAGAAGAGCCGTTTGCAGGAATATACAAGAAGGGCTATATCCGTCTAAACACCGGAATAGTTAGGAGTATAACGTTGAGAACGCAAAGGTATAATTCTAAACGTTCTATGAATGTTTTGAACACTAAGCCCAAACAAAAATTTTTAAATTTCTGCTGCGTCTTGGGTATGAGAATACGACGTCCCAACAAGAGACAGTACTGGAAGTGGATTGTACTAGCATTCGCAACATAGATCTTTCAGATAGGGATGTAGGTGTAACAAGAGTTTAATTTTATTGCAAAATCTCTATAACAATGTAATTTCATTTACTCAATGAAATTCATTACTTTTTTTTACAATTGTCCAAGTGTTATACTGCTTTAGTATATCTTTTTGAGTCTAGCTAGGTCTGAACTTGCATTTCCTATCCTCTCATCTGATTATTGAACTGGCTAGATCCATTATTTTACTATCAATTATGATTTTATAAAAATCGAATTTTAGCGAGTACGAGGATTTGGTACCTACAGGTATTATACATCCAGCAACATAAATTCACGTCTTCGCGAAAGAAGTTTAAGTTCAAATTCAAATTCTTAAACGCAGGAATAGCCTCGAAGATAAGAGGAAAATATAATTTACATATATTTTCGACTATTTTATTTTAATGTATTATGATGTTGCTTTTGATTTGAGAACATATCAAACGATATGTATTGCTAATATTTTAGATGTGGTTTTCTTGGAAAGTTAGTTTACGAGGAATTATGATACAATTATTGGAAAATTTTATGTCATTATTGCATCATGTTATTATTTTTTTTTTTACATACATTAAATATGTATGTATTGTTCAACATGTAACATATTTCCCTCATGTGCTCCGTTCAGTTGCCATTTATATTCAAAAATTCAAAATCTTTTTTCCCCCACCAATTTCATGGGCCCCACGTTCTGTCGACTCATCACTCATTCGACAGTTCACACAACTGGGTCCACACGTACGTTGCAGTCTTCCATATCGCTAAATTCGTTGTCGTAGATGCTTCCTATTTTGTTTTTGTTATCCTAGTTTTAGTTCCAGGAAATAAAACTTTCAGTGGTTTATCATATTCTTCTCCCTCGCGTGCAGTTTTTGGGGGATCTTTTTCCTATCTTTGGTTCAGATAATTTTAAATCAAGATACCATTTTGGCTGTTAGAAAATTCTTCGATTAGGTTTTTATCTTAAAAAAAAAAAACCCATGTCAAGATCTTGTTTTTTCTTTTATTTATTTTTGGTTTGGGGAGTTTTGGATGATGGGTTTGTTGTGGAAGGCCTTGGTGTGAACTGGGGGACAATGGCATCTCACAAGTTGCCACCCAAGGTGGTGGTGCAAATACTTAATGACAATGGGATAAAGAAGGCGAAACTGTTTGATGCAGATCTGTCCACCATGAGTGCCTTGGCTGGTACAGACATAGAAGTCATGGTTGCAATCCCCAATGATCAGCTTGCTGCAATGGGCAGCTATGATCGAGCTAAAGAATGGGTCAAACGCAGTATAACGCGCTACAATTTCAAGGGCGGGGTCAATATCAAGTTAGACTTTTCTTTCTATTTTGCATCCTTTCAGTTCACCTTACTTTTCAAATTTCCATGTCCTCTGTTTATCAAAACCAAGTTCAAGTGGTTAACTTTCTGGGTAATTGATTGCCATGCCATTTGATGCTTTCAGAAGTTTTTCCCATCTAAAGTTTTTCTCCCACTAAATAATTTTTTTTTTTTACTGAATACTTTGAGGTGACCAGTTACAAACTAACCATCAATCCGATGCTTCTGAGTTGATTACCTTGTCTACTGGAATTCATTTTTATTTTATCAATACTACAATTTACCAGTGTTGTATGCTGATTGTTATGCGAATAGCGTATGGGTATTTCAATTCCTGTTTATTATAGCTTATTTTTAAATTAAGGCTTTACAGCTAGCTTATAAGCTCCTAAACAGTGTGTAAGATATAATGGCTGATAAGCTATTCAAAATAAGATTAGTAGAGCACCTCACCCTCTGCAAGTGTGGATGTTGTATTAGTATTTTGACCTATATGTTGAGTTATCTATGATCTGACAAGTGAATTATATGTAACAAATGCTTAGCCATCTATTCCTTGTCATTGATTCTCATGTGGATCTTTTATTTAGGTAACTCATTAGCATAAAGTTAATAAATTAGGGATTTGGTGAAATTTTCTTTAGTGTTGGAGAATTAGGGAGGATTTTTGTTGGAAAATGAAGGCCTCCATGTATTATTATCTTAGGAAATCCATCATTTTAGAAGAGTATACAAATATAAAGCTTCTGACTTTCTATACCTTTAAATGTGAGTCGATTATTGGAATCGATGATAGGTTCCTTATCTTGTTTCTTCTCTTTAAAACTCTGCATCTGCAATTTTCTTACGACAGTTTTCTCTCGATACAATTAGTTTGAATTAGATTTTAGCAGAGTTTATAGTATTGCTGCCATTGTAAGTTGTTGCTTCTTTGACATTAAACAGATACGTGGCTGTAGGCAACGAGCCTTTCCTAACATCATATAACAATTCATTTCTGAACACAACCTTCCCAGCTCTCCAGAACATTCAGAATGCTCTAAATGAAGCTGGATTTGGGGATGCCATAAAAGCAACTGTGCCGTTGAATGCTGATGTTTATGGTTCACCGGTTGATCAACCTTTCCCATCTGCTGGAAGATTTCGGACAGATATCATTGGTCAAATGACTCAGATTGTTCAATTCTTAAACCAAAATAAGGCGCCATTCACTGTAAATATATATCCTTTCTTGAGTCTTTATGCCAACGAACATTTTCCCGTTGATTATGCCTTCTTCGATGGGGTGGCCAATCCCATTGATGATAAAGGAATTCCCTACACCAATGTCTTTGATGCCAACTTTGACACCTTGGTTTCTTCCCTCAAAGCTCTGGGATATGGTGATATGACCATTATCGTTGGGGAGGTGGGGTGGCCAACCAACGGAGACAGGAATGCAAACGAAAATTTAGCTTTGAGGTTTTATAGAGGACTTTTACCAAGACTTGCTGCTAATAAAGGAACCCCTCTTCGGCCTGGTTATATGGAGGTTTATTTGTTTGGCCTTATTGACGAGGATATGAAAAGTGTAGCTCCAGGTAATTTTGAGCGCCATTGGGGAATCTTTAGGTACGATGGGCAACCTAAGTTTCCTATGGATTTGTCAGGCCAGCTACAAGACAAGTATCTTGTAGGTGCTCAAAATGTAAATTATCTTCCGCACAAATGGTGCATGCTTCGGCCAGATGCCAAGGATTTGAGTAAACTTGGTGAGAACATAAATTTTGCATGTTCATGGTCAGACTGCACTACCCTTGGATATGGTTCTTCCTGCAATGGATTGGATGCTAATGGGAATGCTTCATATGCGTTTAATATGTATTTCCAGGTCAAAAATCAAGAAGACTCGGCCTGTTATTTTCAGGGCCTAGCTGTGATGACAGACCAAAATATATCTCAGGCCAACTGCAATTTTACCGTTCAGATAGCTTCCTCTTCTTCTTCAAAGTTGTCACAGGTGTCTTGGGCATTTTTTACAGGATTCGTGGTTCTAATGATATAGGCCTCTTTGTCTGTATACCTCATAGTTTTTTTTTTTTTTCCATTTTTTTAAATAATTTAGTTGAGTTGAGAGTGGCATTGAGTTCCATTTGCTTCTCTACCTCTATAGCCTAGGTTGTTCATGAATTTCCCACTATCTGCAGTCTCCTTGATCTGTATTGTTTATGCTACTGAAAATCATTGTGGCTTTCTATTTCATGTTTTAATTATGTTGAGATTAACCTCATTGATATTATTACTTAAATTTAAGCCCATGGATTCCGGTGCCACGCCTGTTCTGAACTTTAAAATGCTATAGTTGTTAAAAATGTTTCAACTGCAGGAGAACAAAACAAAATACAAATGTGGTGATCATAGATTTTTCGATGTGCTTTATGAAGAATGCTTTAATTGATGCGATGATAGCCGGTTTGTGTGATGTTCGATTTAATTTGATCCAAGTCTACCCTACCCACAGGCTAACTCGATAGGGTATTATTTTTTTTATCAATACCCAACCCGATTGAATTTGATCCAAGTCTATCCTACCATTATGACTGGAGTCGAAAATTAACAACTTAAGAACTTAAACAATTCCATAAAGATCCAAAAGTATGCTTCCTATTTACATCCGATAAATTTGCATATCTTCCATTGGTTTTTTCTTGGTAAGAAATGAATCATTTATGTCAATCAAACATTGCTATAATCACAAGAACAAGCTAAGAGATGTTAAATTCGACGTCACTTATCGTCGTTAGACACTGTAAGACAACGTACAAGTTCTTCAAATAGAAAGAGAACTTTCAATAAGGCCTGCGGCCTTCATTCAAAGTAAAGTCAATCACACAGACATCAAAAAGGGTTTCTCCCTTCTCTTTCATCATGTCATAGGTCTAAGAGTGTTTTTAGGTGCACTTATCCATTGAGTACCAGCTATTGCAAATCTCCATGGTGCACTGACATGCTCGGGTAAAGCATAATCAATCCCAACTCGCGGACCAACAACTATCTTTTCTGGATCTGGTCCATCCAAGAGCTCTAAACCACCTATATATGTCATGCTCTTTTAAATCATTCAAAATTCCTCTCAATTGTATTAGTTTTCAAAGCAATTACCACTACATACCTGGAGTAAAGAGAGGATGACTAGACCACTCCGGTGATATTCCTAACGCCTGACCGACCTAGATAAACAAAGAGAGAAACATTAGATAATAAACCTTCAGAGTTCAGACAAACTCTGCATTAGAGAACCAACCACTTACTTTTCCAGGGCCTGTCAGAAGAATGGGCTTCTCAGTCTTTAAACCACGGCGCTGCTTAATGGTTTCCAGTCCTTGAGAAAATGACAAGTGAAATGGTAAGTTTGCTACTACTTCAAAAAACATGCAATTTAATGTTATACAATACTTTTTCCGAAAGAATCAAACATCATGTGTACTAGATGAGAATCATGTAAAATCGGCTTCACATTGATAAGAATAAAGAATATAAAAATAATTAGCCAATATCATAATTTTCAACCCAAAAAAAAAAAGAATTTGTAATATTTTGAAAAGGACAAGCAAATCAATATTGTGCTAATACAAGAACCTTAGCATGGAAACAAGTGTATTGTATTAAACAGTAAACTGTACCTCAAAATGATACCATAAAAAGAGAGGACTTCCTAGTATCTATCATACTCGGACATAAGATATAAATTTCCTTCATTTGGTTTCTAGAATGGCCATATGTTTTTCTCCACCTACAGAACCAAGTTATAAAGTCGCTACAACATTATTTCATCGAACATATGTAATCATTCATACCACAGACTGGAGCACAGGCACGAATGAGTACTGCTGCTCCATTTCCTTCCTTGTCAGCCACCACATTGAGCATGTTATGCATACCATAGCAAAGATATATATACGCATGCCCTCCTGCTCCAAACTGTTGACGAGGAATTAAGAAGTCGGTGGAAAAACATGACTCTTGATGTATAGTATGCAAGTGAGGCTATTTTCATACATCAGAAAATAATTGTTTCTATTCAATGATGTACCAGACACAGCTCTAGCCCGATTCTCTTTCAAACTGTTTGCCTATTTCAGTTAAAATGCCACGAAAAGTTTCTTACAATAATAAAAAAAATGATAGTTGAAAGACAGCGGCATACACCTGAAATTGTGTTTGTCACTGTTTATTAACGTGTCATGCAATCATGCATGCACAAAGACATCGCATACACAAAAATGGAAGGAACTCAGATAAAGCTTGGTATCATTATGAACATTTGAATATTTTTTGTTACACATATCCTAAATCACATAGATATCATGCACGTACCCAAATGAATCTCAATCTATAGCACGAAGCAAATTCCTCAATTAACAGAAAAAAAAATTAAAGATTTAAAGTCTTCAGCAAAGTAGTCAAGGATAATTCTTTTCCACCTGTTGTTAAGAAATCATATTGTCAGAAGATAAGCACAATGAAGTGTCCATAGCAGTGAAGAGTCACCGATTTCTCACCCTTTGGCTCATGGGATGCGAGGAGATGGGAGGTGAAAATAAATTGAAAAATATGGATAACTGGATCATTTTAAAGTAAAATAATCATAGAGTTTATGTCAAATCCATGATGAAAAAAGTACATGTAAGTCTTGTATTTCGCATCAAACCGTGCCTTTTTATAGTAGATAAGTTCTCGTTGCATCGAAGTCCTGTCATCTATTACTTATATTAGTCGAATCACTCGCCATTAACCCAGAATTCAAACTCTAAACTCAGAATACAGAACATTTCTTAACGTCATATACAGATAAGTTAGGCTTCACCTGAAAAATTGAAAGATTATGCAAAAATATCAATATAGTCATTAAAGAAAAAACCAAAGACATCCAAGGCTCTCCGTTTTCATCTCATCAAAACCATATTCAACGAGCCACCCATTCTCTCAAATAAAAGACGATAAAATTGAAGCAACGCAAAACTTACAACAGGAGCCGTCCTAGCAGTAATGCCAAATCTACCATGGCAAGCTGAGTCATTCGGCCTGTAAGCTTCAACCTTTTTCAAAACAAAGAGGACGCGATAAAATTGAGTAAAAGAAACAAAACTAAACACGAGATGGAATAATGAACAATACCTCAGTAATCTGAAGAACAACATCGTCTTTCTTGAGGTGCTTGCCAAGCAACCGTGGCGCGAGTTCAAGGGCATCAACTTGGTAGAAATCCGGGGCTAAAAGTAATGGGCACTTCTCCAATAAAACTGAAGATATGAATATTGAGGGCGTTTTGATGCTGGAGGGCTGCGATCTTAGTTTGACTTCAGTTGTGCATTTTTGGATGGGAAGCTTGATCTTTGCGATTGTCCTTTTCTTCTTGTTTTTCATCTTGTGGAGGGTAGATGTCGGGTATGGTGTCAAGGTGGAGGGTGATGATGTTTCCTTTCTAATGGCCGGCCGCACAGATTGAAACTTGAAAGATATTAGTTTAATATGGAAGTTTAGAGATTATTAGACTGTGTGTATCAGATTTTGTGTTTTAACATTTATCCACTACATGTAGAAAAAAATATTAGTTAAAGAACAAATAAAGTTTTAAGATTGAAAAAAATATTAGTTAAAGAACAAATAAAGTTTTAAGATTGAAACAAGACATAATAAATCATACATAAATATAAAACTTGTGTGGTGCATCTCAAATAAATAATTACAAAACCACAGATACACTGATTGTATTACTGAAAACCCAAAGTCACACGTTGCTCTGTGACCAACACTTTGCACGAGTGTTGGCTGCGAGTGTCTCCAACACTTTACGGAAACACAACAAAATCAGCGTGAATAAATCACGCGAAATCTTAAATTTTTCGTTATTCTGCGCGCCTCGACGATCAATTATCAAAGTTACGCACAACTCTCTTTCTTATATATTTCTCATTTTCCCTAGATTTGATTCTTACACAATTAGGAAACAAAGAATTTCATTTGGCAAAAATTCTTTTGAATGGTAATAAAATATCTAGAGAAATTATCATTAGCGTCAATAATATTATCACAATATCATCGAACAAGAACAAATAATTAATGAGAATGTAATTAGTTTAGAAATGCAAATTTCTATATTTAAATATATCAATATAATCAACAATGAAGAAATTTAGTAAGGAATATTTAGGAATAAAATATTTCTTTCAGTCTCCCTTTTTTTGCTTTTCTGAACAAAACAACCAAATGGTGAAGTGTATTATTTCCCTTATAGTAACTCCCCCTGAGTTAGATAGTTATCTTCTCCACCTGAATTCAAATAGTTTAGTGCAGTGTTGTCAGATAGATGTTGTAACATTTAATGTAAAATACTCAGAAAACAATGAGACAATTCATTAATAGATAAAGATAACAAAATTAAACAGACAAAATAACTTTGAAGATAATACAAAAAAAGTCAAACAAACGGCTGATCAGTAGCAACTTCAGTGTCATCCATTTTTGCAACAGCGTCGGCTTCGGCTTCTCTTACTACTCCCCTTTCCGTGTAGTAAAGGAGTTAACTCCGACCTGCAATAATAACTCGTAATCAGCTACTTGGGCATCATAGAAAGCAATAGTCTCTTGGGCATTCTGAATTTGTTGACAGCCAAAGTCGATTTGGGCTTCAATGTGAGAGGTAGAAAGCATCATGTACTCAGATGGTGTCTCTCTCGAAACAGATTCAACGATTGTGAGATCCCAATAACTAAATAGGCCTATCCCATTTCAATATTTAATTTATATAACCCAACCCATTTGAGAAATCAGAATAGCAGTACGCTCAAAATCCAGAAGCTCTTCTCCAGCTTTGCAACCCGTCGCTTCTCTCCATTTTCTGTTTCAGTCACGCAGCGTCACCGGTGGTCGGAGAATGGTGCAGCAGCTTAGCAAACTTTCTTCCTCCATTCTATTAGAGTCTTTCATGCCATGACTCGGAAGTTTTCGAGTTCGATCGGCTTGTTTTCCAGCACTGTGCATGAGCTTCGATTCGGTTCTAGGTAAGATTTTTGGTATCAATTCTTAGTAGTGTTTTGGTGGAGTAGTTTGTATAGTGAAGAATTAAGCTTTTCCCCTAATTTCCAGCTCGTTTTTCAGATCGTGAACAGTGTTACCGGCGAAAATTCCGACGAGCCATCTTCGCGAGATTTCCATTGTGTGTTTAAGCTTTGTTTCTTGAGGTATTAAGCTTGGAATTTCAGAATTTGTATGGGTTAATAGGCTGCCCGGAATTCGAATTTTAACCGAGCTGATTTAAATTGTTTTAGTCAGTTGGAATGCAGTGTTTTGAAGTATATAGAGAATTTATATTATAGGTTATATCGTTGAACGTGTTTCATCAGGAAGTCCTTACGAAATTATCGTGGTATTGTAAGTTATTGTTGAGGTACGCTCAAACCTATATCATTATGACGCTTATATTGGCGTGTAAGAATATTCGATGAATGTTGTTTGATATTATGTGCATTGAATGTTTATTCTGTTGCATTCATGCATTAATTGTATTAGCATAACATATTGAGCCTTGACTCATTTGACGGCGATTTATGTTGATTCTATTGATATATATTGAGTCATCAGAGGGACGAGTGGATTAGGATTAGCCACATTCCCAGATGACAGCTAGGGACGAGCGACTTAGCTACTCGCATTCCCGATGCTACGTGCATGGACGAGCGGCGATTTGATGCTGCATTCTTGGCACGGGTGACCACTGTTACCGTTGATGATGCTATTCGTTTGGACTCCATTTGGTATTCGTTATTCCATTGTTACCATTCATGCATCGCATATCATTGCATTTACTTGGTATTATTACATGTCTTTTATTTACGTCGTGATTTTACTGGTTTGTCGTACTGGGGTCCGACCCCTGTTTTCTTTTTATGTTGTGGTTGTTTTTGATGCCATAGCAAGTCATTCCAGGGGATTTGACGCGTCTGGTGGAGCGTCAACGAGTGGTACCCAGTAGTCGGTTGGTTTGTGTCAGAGTTCTCAGATATTTATATATTATCCTGAATTGATACATTTGCTAGGGAGATGCCCTGTGTAGCTGTATTGTGATGTTTTTATATTGTGTTGAATTTTATCTGTGGTATGTTGTGTCTAGTCCTAGCCAGTGCGGCTGTAAGATATGTGTTTGGTTGTTTGTGAACTTGATGTTATTTTTGAGCGTATAATATTGTTGTTGTGTTTTGAAATTTTTGGGATGTCCTACTTACGGGGAGGTCATGCCGAAATTTCTGTAGGCCCAAATGAACGTTTTAAACTCGTTTTCGCTGTTTACACTAATTAATCCTTGTTGTTTGGTAATTAAATATTAATTAAGTGCACGGGCCCTGATAGTTTGGTATCAGAGCATAACTGGGATACGATCGAATTAAAGTCTAGGACACTTGAGTTTAGACACAAAAAAATTATTGTGCATGTGTTTGATTATTTGCTCTTACTTGTTTCTATGTTTTGAATTAATTGTATCAGCATGACTAGAGCGTATTTGTTTAAGTTTATGCCCTTATATTAAGCCGATTATTTTGTTTCTTCCTGTGGATGAAATCCTTGTATCTTGTAGATGGCACCTGGACGTAAAGGCAGAAAAGGAAAGGAAGTTGTTCAGGAATCTGAAGCTCCTAATGTGAGAAGAATTAATGAGACTAAATGGGGAAGACGAGGTCGTCGTCCTCGCGGTGAAGCACAAAATGTTAACGTGGAGCATGAAGTGAACCAGTTGACTAGAGAAATGTGTGAAATGGAACTGGTGATATCTCGATTTCAGAACATGCGTCCTCCTCGATTCTTTGGGAATGAAGATAGTGAGAAAGCTGTAGCATGGTTAAAAAGTATGAAGCGCTTGTTTAATATGTTGGAGTACACTCTTGATTTTCAACTTAAGTTGGCTATTTGTCAATTAAAAGACCGAGCTCAGTTGTGGTGGGAAACTATTGAGGAAGCTCTGAAGGAATCAGGTGAAAGAGTTACTTGGGATGTATTTTGCGCTCAGTTTGCTCGAGAATATTCACCGCCTTCGTATTATTCAGCCAAGAAAGCTGAATTCAATAGATCGACTCAAGGTAGCATGACTGTAGTAGAGTATGCTTCTCAATTTTCAGCGCTTCTTGCCTATGTTCCTCATGTTGCTAGCAATGATCGGAACAAGCTATCGCATTTTATGCAAGGATTGAATCGAACCATTTGCACTTTAGTAGTTGCTGGAGCGCCTATTAATTATGCTGATGCTGTAGAGAAAGCCAAGAATGTGGAGGCAAGTCTACTTCTGGCAGAACCACAGTCAGTTCAACCATGTTTTCCTCAGAGTTTTGGAGGCAATGTGCCGATGCCAGTGGGTGCACCACTATACCAACCTTTACTGCCGTATCAGCCTTCGCAGTCTTATCAACAACCAAAGCAGCAAAACTTTATGGCCAAAGGAAAACAGTTCAAGAAACAGACTCGTAGTAGTTCTTCTAGTTCCGGCAGTCAGCGTGGAAGTTCAGTTGGGTCACCAGGTGGAGTATTTTGTGATCGTTGTGGTAGTAAGCATTTTAGTACTCAGTGTACGGGAGTTCATGGATCTTGTAATATTTGTGGGCAAGTTGAACATTATGCTAGAGTATGTCCGAATTCAGTAAGACAACAATTTCAGCAACCTCAGTTTGGTCAGGGTTTTAGAGAACAAGCAACTAGACCTTTTGTTCCGACTCAGTCTTTTCAGCAGTCTAGCTATCCTCAGCCTAGAGGTTCTGTTCCGCAGCGTTTTCCAGGGCCACAGCAGGCTCAAGTTCATGCTTTAACTCAGGATCAAGTTCAAGACGCACCAGGCGGAGTTATTGTAGGTATCTGCCTTATTTTTAATCATTCTGCTCGTATCCTGATAGACACAGGAGCATCTCATTCATTTGTATCTGTTGTATTTGTTGATGAGCATGAGATTGCTACTACTCTGTTGATAGACACTGTGTCAGTCTCTACACCTGTCGGTGTGTGTTTGATGTCTCATGAGATAATTCTGAATCGTGTGATTAGATTCGATAATAATATTATGATAACTAATCTCATCAAGTTAGATATGTTTGACTTCGACTGTATTTTGGGAATGGATACTCTGTAAAATTATCGAGCTACCGTTTATTGTTTCCATGGAGTTGTCAGATTCAGATCGTATTTTGGCAGTAAATGGAATTTTTACGGTAGTGATTCGCAATCACGTATTCCATTAGTGTCAGCAATGAAAATGTTTAGAATCTTGTCATCGGGAAATGAAGAATTCATGATCTATGTAGTTGATGCGACTCAGGGAAAAGGGTTTGAAGTTTCAGATATTCCTGTTGTCAAAGAATTCCCTGATGTATTTCTCGATGAGATTCCTGGATTTCTACCCCAGAGAGAAATTGATTTTAGCATTGAGTTAGTGTCCGGGACAAATCCTATTTATAGAGCACCATACCGTTTGGCTCCAGCGGAATTGAAAGAACTCAAAGAGCAATTACAGGACTTACTAGAAAAAGGCTATATTGGACCAAGTATGTCACCTTGGTGAGCTCCGGTATTGTAAAGAAGAAAGATGGAACGATGAGAATGTGCATTGATTACAGGCAATTGAACAAAGCTACAGTGAAGAATAAGTATCCTCTGCCGCGTATCGATGAATTGTTTGATCAGTTGCAGGGTACATCAGTGTATTCAAAGATCGATCTTCGTTCTGGCTACCATCAGCTTAGAGTTCGAGAGGAAGATGTTCCGATGACAGAATTTCGAACACGTTATGGACATTATGAATTTCTAGTTATGCCTTTTGGATTGACTTAGAGTTGGCTGCTATTGTGTTTGCATTGAAGTTATGGCGTCATTATCTGTACGGTGAGCAGTTTGTGATTTATTCGGATCACAAGAGTCTTAAATATCTTTTCTCACAGCCTGACTTGAACATGAGACAACGTCGATGGATGGAGTTGCTTAAAGACTTTGATTGTGAGATTCAGTATCAACCAGGGTGAATGAATCTTGTTGCAGATGCTCTCAGCATGAAAGTTCAAGATGCTATGCTGACATCTTTGACTATCTCTAAAGTTCACGAGCACTTGGGAACTTCAGGATGGACTTATCAGATCAGTGGAGACTACTTTTAGTGTCATCTATTCAAGTTGAGCCACAGATTTTATCCAGCGTCCAAGCAGCACAGAGGACTGATCCGTATATTCATAGATTAAAAGAATTATCTCGAACAGGTCAGACAGAAAAGTTAGTGTTGCCTCAGATGGCAGTCTGCGCTTTAATGGTAGACTTGTGGTTCCTAATTTTATAGATCTGAAAGAAGCTATACTACGGGAAGCACATTGTAGTCGACATAGTATTCATCCAGGAATTCGAAAGATGTATCATACCTTGAGAGCTCATTATTGGTGGGAAGGCATGAAGAAAGATATTTCTCATTTTGTGGCTAAATGTTTAACGTGTCAACAAGTTAAAGCTGAAAGAATGAGACCTGGTGGAATGTTACATAGTCTTGAAGTGCCGCAGTGGAACTGGGAACACATTGCTATGGATTTTGTGACACATTTACCTCGTTCAAATCGTGGTTGTGATGTAATTTGGGTGATTGTCGACAGATTGTCTAAATCAGCTCATTTTATTTCATATGATCGTACATGTACTTATATGAAAATGGCAAAACTGTACATTGATCATATAGTAAGATTGCATGGTGTGCTAGTAACCATAGTATCCAATCATTATCCAAGGTTTACTTCGAATTTTTGGGGAAGTTTGCAATCGGTTTTGGGTTCAAAGTTGGCTATGAGCACTGCCTATCACTCACAGACAGATGGTCAGTCAGAAAGAACCATTCAAACACTTGAAGACGGGTTACGAGCAGTAGTGATGGATTTCAAAGGTGGTTGGCAAGAATCATTGTCTTTGATTGAATTCTATTGCAACAATAGTTTTCAGGCAACAATCGGTATGACAACATTTGAAGCTTTGTATGGAAGAAAGTGCAGATCGCCGATATGTTGGGAAGATGTAGGAGAAAGACAGATGTCAAAACCAAAATTTATTCAAGAAATGAAAGATAAAGTTGAATTGATCAGGAAAAAGATGAAAGCAGCCCAGGATCGTCAAGCCGGTTATGCTAATAAAAGGCGTAGACCTTTAGAGTTCCAAGTGGGCGATTATGTTTTCTTTAAAGTATCACCATTCCGGGGTACTATGAGATTTGGACATAAAGGGAAGTTAGCTACGCGTTATATTGGTCCGTATGTGATTGTTGAGAGGATTGGCACGTTGGCTTATCGTTTGGATTTGCCGCAGAGTTTGCCTTTGATACATAATGTGTTTCATGTATCTATGTTGCGGAAGTATGAGCCAGATCCGTCTCATATCTTGAATGTTGAGGATGTGAAGTTGGACAGTTCCCTTAGCTATGTTGAATATCCAGTGCAAATTTTGTACCGCAAGGAAAAACAACTAAGGAGCAAAACGATTCCATTGGTTTTGGTACAATGGAGTAGACATGGAAGGGAAGAATCTACATGGGTATTAGAGGCAAAGATGCAACAAAAATGGCCTCATTTGTTTGAGAATGTAATGAATTACGTGATGTATTCTGAATTTCCTATGTATTATCAGTCGTAATGTTTTGGATATCAGTGTTGTATCTGTTAGATTTCGAGGACGAAATCTTTTATTAGTGGGGGAGAATGTGAGAGCCCAATAACTAAATAGGCACAGCCCATTTCCATATTTAATTTTTATAACCCAACCCATTTGAGAAATCAGAATAGCAGTACGCTCAAAATCCAGAAGCTCTTCTCCAGCTTTGCAACCCGTCGCTTCTCTCCACTTTCTGTTTCAGTCGCGCAACGCCACCGGTGGTCGGAGAATTGTGCAGCAGCTTAGCAAACTTTCTTCCTCCATTCTATTAGAGTCTTTCATGCCATGAATCGGAAGTTTTCGAGTTCGATTGACTTGTTTTCCAGCACTGTGCGTAAGCTTCGATTAAGTTCTACGTAAGATTTTGGGCTTCAATTCAAAAGATTATTAAATGAAAAATCAGTTGGTATTGACAGAATAAGGTCTGATCGAGAGACTAAATTCATCAATCAAAATCTTTCACAATTTTTAGAAAATAATGGGATCAAGCATGAGCTCTCAACAGCTAGAACACCTCAGCAAAATGGTGTAGCTGAGAGAAGAAATCGAACCCTTAAAGAGGCTGCTAGAACAATACTTGCTGATTCTGTATTTCTCAGAGGTTTTGGGCAGAGGCGGTAAACATTGCATGTTACACTCAGAACAGATCAATGATTAATAAAAATCATTTGAAAACGCCATATGAGATCTGGCATGGACGTAAAAGTGTGGTTTCTTATTTCAAAATATTCGGCTGTATATGTTTCATTCTCGATAATGGCAAAAATCATTTAAAAGCTTTTGATGCTAAATCTGCAGATGAAATATTTCTTGGTTATTCATCAGTTAGTAAAGCTTATAGAGTATTTAACAAATGCATTTTGAATGTCGAAGAGTCTATTCATGTTGTATTTGATGAATCTGTACTAACTGATAAGCCAACTGATCCAGTTGAGCTAGTTGATCGCTTTATAGATATAAGTTTAGAGGATGATAATGAAGAAGAAAATCATATCAATCAAAATATCCTTCAAACACTAGAACCAGAAGTGCTGGATCAATCAGTGGAACAAGAAATTGTCCCCGATAATCAGTTGGTAGAACGAAATGATAATATTCAATTACCAACTGAAGCAGTAACAACTGAAACTGAAGAGAACATTCAGTTGCCAACTGAAACAGTTGCTGAGATGGATGCAACAAATGCTGAATACAGATGGAAGAAATCACATCCACCAGAATTGGTAATAGGTAATCCATCTGATCCGATAAGAACTAGAAATCAAATGTTTAATTTATTTATTCATTCAACTTTTGTTTCCCAACTGAAACCAAAGAAAACTAATGAAGCTCTTGCTGATCCTAACTGGATAAATGCTATGCAAGAAGAGCTAAATCAGTTTACCCATAACAATGTCTGGAACTTAGTTCCAAGACCAGTTTCTAAAACTATTATAGGTACAAAGTGGATTTATAGAAAGAAATTGAACGAAGATGGTTCAGTTGTGCAACAAAGCGAAGCTTGTAGCACAAGGATATAGGCAAGAAAAATGAATAGATTACGACGAGACATATGCACCAGTCGCACGACTGGAAGCAATCAGAATATTCATTGCTTATGCTTCATTCAAAAACTTTAAAGTCTACCAAATGGACGTGAAGAGTGCATTTCTGAATGGTCAGTTGCAGGAAGAAGTATATGTTAAACAACCACCAGGTTTGTTAATCACTCTCTTCTTGATCATGTTTATCATTTGAACAAAGCTCTATATAGTCTTAAAGAAGCTCCAAGAGCTTGGTATGAAATACTTTCAAAATTCCTAACTGATCATAATTTTACTGTTGGATCAGTTGATAAGACTCTGTTCAAATTTTCAAAGAATGATCAAATTTTACTTGTGCAAATATATGTTGATGATATTATTTTTGGGTCAACTAACCCCAAATTATGTGAGAAGTTTGCCAAGTTAATGCAGGAAAAATTTGAGATTAGTATGATAGGTGAACTGATATTCTTTCTCGGTCTGCAAGTGAAACAACTGGAAACTGGTACTTTTATCAGTCAGACCAAATACACGAAGGAACTGCTCAAGAAATTTTGCTTGGAAACATGTTCAGCTGCAAATAATCCCATGAGCTCATCGATTAAATTAGATAATGATCAAGACGGAATATCAGTTGAGAACTATACAGAGGTTTAATAGGTTTTTTGTTATACCTAACTGCTAGTCGTCATAATATTGTATTTGATGTTTGTATGTGTGCTAGATTTCAGGCAAATCCTAAGCAATCACACTTTTTAGCTGCCAAACGAATATTGAAATATCTTAAAGGCATACAAAATATGGGCTTATGGTATGCTAAGGACTCATCTTTCAATTTAGTTGGATATTCAGATGCAGATTATGCAGGATGTAAGCTTAATCATAAAAGCACCAGTGGATCATGTAAGTTTTTAGGAGAACGACTGATCTCATGGTTCAGCAAGAATCAAACGTCGCAACTTCCACAAATGAAGCAGAATATCCAGCTGCTGGTGGATTCAGCGACAACAGAAAGACTATGGAGTCATTGCAAAAGAATCACCAATCTTTTGTGATAATACAAGCACAATAACGATTACATATAATCCAGTTCTTCACTCTAGGACCAAGCATATCGATGTCAAACATCACTTCATCAGAGATCATGCTCTAAAGAAGGAAATCAGGCTGGAATACATATCAACTGAACAACAGACAGCTGACATCTTCACCAAACCATTACCCGAGACTAAGTTTTCTCACTTTCATAATATTCTTGGTTTAATTGATCTGTCTTAGTTATTTGTTTGAATATTGTTTTGTCAGTTATTGCCAGTTACTGTTCAGTTAGTCAATTGTCAATTATTATCAGTTACTGTTCAGTTAGTCAATTGTCACTTAGTCATCTTCTAATTAGTTAACTGATATCAGTTAGTATGCCAAAATAACATAAATGAATCGAAACAACAACTTCATTGATGATATCTTTCACACAGTACACGAGTTATTTCCCTATCAACGACATCTAGCCAAAGGGACATCCAACTAAACAATTCATTACATGAAATTCTTCTATATCCTTCCAAAAAAACAATCTTTCCAAGCACTCTCAGCTCTTTCAAAAGTATCAACTCTATAAAACCTTCATCAGTGTCAAGATCTGATGTATGGATAACATCTAGAGCAAATTGAATACACATATCTTCTTTTTCTCGCAGATATTCAAGTTATCATCTGTGAAATCCCAAGAATAAAATAGCTTTGATGGCATTTTGGTAAATAAGTTGAAAAATATTCAACTTATTTTGATGGTATTTTCGTAAATAAGTTGAAAAATAATGAATTAATTTTAAGGGCAAAATGGTAATTAGAACCATATCTTTTCCATATGAAGTCCAAATGATTTGAGATTTGGATATACCGTAGAAAACTCAAAGATATAGAAGTTTAATGTTTTGAGTTTTGGAAAATTTGATCGTTTGACTGGTCCAAAGAGATGTACCGACTTTAAAATGTTAAATAGTATATATTATTTTATTTTATTAATATAATATAATATAATATTTAAAATTAAAAAAAAAAGATAAATACTAACTTTCGAATGAATTCAATTCATTCGAAAGTTACAGAGAGATGTGAGAAAAATATATTTAGGGATTTTGATTTTTCTTTTCGATCGTGCGACTTATCGATTTATCCAATCGACGAACCGACTTCAGTTCTGGGATCATTGACACGATGTCTTCGATTTGAGGTATAAATTTCATGTTTTGATGATGTTTGAAATTCGTTGATTTTTGGAATAAATCCGATAAATTGTTAAATCATGCAGAAATTGAAGATTGTTGAATAATGTATGATTGTAACGAAGAAGAGATGATTATAATGATGTTATTTTGAATTTTTTCTAATTTATTATAATTAGGAAATTTTAAATCGTGGACTGAAATTGAAGAATTATTTGTCAGTTATTATTAATTCTGATAAATATATGCGATAGAATAACCGACAAGAAACTAAGTTTTGAAGTCAGAATTGAATTATGCTATAATTTGAATTTGATATGAATTTTAAAATTTCAAAAGATATTTGAAACTTTTATTGTTGATATTGAATGAAATTATTGATTGAAAAGAATGTGTTATTGATGTAGATAGAGTTTCTATACTGAAATCTTAAAGCTACATCGACTGGAACGAAGAATTGAGGTATGTTGCGACCGGGTAACATACGATAGGTATCTGTATTATATGATATATGTTTGATTGATTGGATTGAGATACATGTCTATATGCCTTATTTGTTGAGTTGATGTGGCATACATGACATGCACGTTGAGCTATGATCCTTGGATACCCTGATATGATTTGATTTGATTCTGGAGTTTGTGAACACAATGCTATGTTTGGTATTACATGACCCTTAAAACATAGTCATTTGTGGCCCCGATGATTGATTGAGATTTGGGATTTGATGGCGCTTTGTCGATGCTATCATACGATTATCCCTGATTGAGGCCGGTGTGCCAGCTCGAGCATTGATTTGATAGCGATTCGATTGACTCTGACATGTGCTAAGTGGATGGGCATTTGACCTGATACCTCCACGACATACATGCATTGCATATCATATATCATTGTTTAGATATCTGTGGTATATATTGTGGTTGCTTCAGACTGAGCTTTGCTCACCCCAGACGGGGCTGTTGTTGTCTTTGTATGTGGACAATGACAGGTACTCCAGGATATCAGGAGACCGGAGATGGTACTTCTGGAGGGAGTCACAGTTTGAGTTGAGGTTTCGTGGTCTTTCCCAGTATATATGTTATGTATCTATATATACCGGGGTATGTCCCGAGGATATGATTTGTTGTTGTATGAGTTGTTTTGATTATGTGTGGGCATGTTTTATGATGTGAGATGAAATACTATTTTTAGTATTCAAATAGCATATTTTGGGCTCATTGTAAAGAAATTTTAAACTCGTTTTCCGCTGTAATTAATTAACCCTAATCAAATTGCATTGTAATAACGATTAGGAGCTAAGGGCCCCACACGGAGTGGTATCAGAGCATAGCTGGGAATGCTCGATTGAGTCTTGTGTACACTTGAATAGGCACAAATGAATTGTGCGTTTGTGTTTGAATTATTTGTATTACTTGCTCTTACTTGATTTGATTTGAGTAAGTATCTGATGAGATTGATGATATGAGATGGTGATGATGTGAAATTGATATGAAATGTGATATTCATCATTTGATTTGTAGATGGATCCCACAAACGAAACTGCGAGTAGCAATACTGAGAGAATAGTTGGACAATTAGAAGGGTTGTCCATGGATGTGGTAATGGCTCGATTCCAGGATTTAAAACCACCGAGGTTCTTTGGCACTGAGAGTGCAGAAAGAGAAGAGGCCTGGTTGAAAGATATCGAGCACTTGTTTAATATCATTGAATATTCCAAGGCTCGGAGACTGAAACTTGCTTTGTATCAGCTGAAAGACCGAGCAAAATCTTGGTGGGAAGCCGCTGAGATTGGATTGGAAGAGGCCGGGATAGAAGTCACATGGGATGTCTTCAAGGCCCAGTTTTTGGAGCAGTATTCCCCTCCTTCTTATTATACTGCCCAAGAGAATGAATTTAATAGTCTGCAGCAGGGAACGATGACTGTTGCGGAATATGCTTCGAAATTTTCGACTTTGTTGAAGTATGCACCTCACGTAGCTGCGAATGCAAAGGCAAAATATAACAAGTTTGTGAACGGCTTACATCCTGCTATATATACTTATGTTGTTTCTGGTTTGCCTACCAGCTACGCAGAGGCAGTGGAACGAGCCAAGGCAGCTGAGGCTGGACTCAGGCGAGGAGGTCCACAGTATACTCCTCCACCACCAGTGTCAGCTCAGCAGCCTGCATTGCGTCCAAGGGGTAAGAAGTTCAAGAAGACTGGTTCTGTTTCTTCGTCTTCTTCGAGTTCGAGTGGATCCCAGAGAGGGAGTCCTGTGATTGCTCCTTACTGTAGTCATNAAATATAACAGGTTTGTAAATGGTTTACATCCTGCTTTATATACTTTTGTTGTTTCTGGATTGCCTACCAGCTACGCAGAGGCAGTTGAACGAGCCAAGGCAGCTGAGGCTGGACTCAGGCGAGGAGGTCCACAGTATACTCCTCCACCACCAGTGTCAGCTCAGCAGCCTGCATTGCGTCCAAGGGGTAAGAAGTTCAAGAAGACTGGTTCTGTTTCTTCGTCTTCTTCGAGTTCGAGTGGATCCCAGAGAGGGAGTCCTGTGATTGCTCCTTACTGTAGTCATTGTGGGGGTAAACATACTATCGAGCAGTGTCGAGGTATGTTTGGTACTTGTTATCATTGTGGACAGGAAGGCCATTTTTCTCGTGTATGTCCGAACAGGGGTACGACTTCTTCTCAACCCCAGCCAGGATTTAGAGGTGGCCCCAGCATGATGAGACCTGCTGTTCCTGTTCCCTCTTTTCAGCAGTCGAGTGTCCCACGATATCGAAGACCATGTGGTCAGACTGCCCAGGTTCCTCCTCAAGTTCGAGTGTATGCTATGATTGAGGATCAGGCGAAAGAAGCTCCTGGTGGTGTGATTGCAGGTATCTGCATGCTTTGCGATTATCCTGCACGTGTTTTATTTGATACAGGAGCATCTCACTCATTCATATCGCATGCATTTGTTGCATATCATGGTATTGAGTGTACCCCATTGTATGATGTTTTGTCGATAGCCACGCCAGCAGGAAAGATTATTTTGTCTGAGCAAGTTGTGCATAATTGTGTATTGATATATGAGGATAATGTGATGTTCTTGAATTTGATTGTCCTCCCAATGCACGACTTTGATTGTATTGTTGGCATGGATATCTTGACAACAAATCGAGCTACTGTTGCTTGTTTTCATGGAGTGGTTCGATTTCGACCGGTTGATGGACCCAAGTGGAATTTTTATGGCAAGGGTTCCCAAGCCAAAATTCCATTGGTATCCTCTTTGGAAACGTCTCGATTTTTGTTTAGCGGGGATGAGGGTTATCTTATCTACGCTATTGATGTTTCTAAGAAGGAGCCTTCTTTATCTGATATTCCTGTTGCAAAAGAATTCCTAGATGTATTTCCCGATGAGATTCCTGATTTTCCGCCTCATCGAGAAGTTGAGTTTAGTATTGATCTTGTACAGGGAACTGCGCCTATATCTAAAGCTCCTTATCGCATGGCACCTCTTGAATTGAAAGAATTAAAAGAACAATTACAGGATCTTCTCGACAAGGGATATATTCGACCGAGTGTATCACCTTGGGGAGCTCCAGTCTTATTTGTTCGAAAGAAAGATGGTACTATGCGAATGTGTATCGATTATAGGCAATTGAATCGGGCTACTGTGAAAAACAAGTACCCACTTCCTCGTATTGATGATCTCTTTGATCAGCTTCAGAGTACTTCTGTATACTCGAAGATTGATCTTCGTTCTGGGTATCATCAAGTACGAGTTCGAGAAGAAGATGTGCCTAAAACTGCTTTCCGTACGAGGTATGGCCATTATGAGTTCTTGGTTATGCCTTTTGGTCTCACGAATGCTCCTGCTGTCTTTATGGATCTAATGAATCGTGTCTTTCGAGATTATCTTGACCGATTCGTTATTGTATTTATCGATGATATTCTTGTCTATTCGAAATCGAAAAAAGTGCATGCTGAACATTTGAGACTTGTACTTCAAACTCTTCGTAATGGACATTTATATGCTAAATTGTCCAAATGCAAATTCTGGATGGACAAAGTGGTATTTTTAGGCCACGTCATTTCGAGACATGGCATATTTGTTGCTCCTGCTAAGGTTGAAGCTGTATTGAATTGGCCGAGACCTACGAATGTTCCTGAGATACGTAGCTTCATGGGTTTAGCTGGTTATTATCATCGTTTCATTGAAGGATTTTCAAAAATAGCTAAACCTATTACTCAACTGACACAGAAGAATCAGCGATTCATTTGGTCAGATGAATGTGAAGCTAGTTTTCTTGAATTGAAGACGAGATTGACTACAGCACCTGTGCTTACTATTCTCTCAGGTACCGGAGGATTTGTAGTGTGTACAGATACGTCTGGTAAAGGTTTGGGCTGTGTTCTGATGCAACATGGCAAGGTGATTGCTTATGCGTCTCGTCATTTGAAATCTCATGAAACACGTTATCTTGTTCATGATCTTGAATTGGCGGTCATTGTGTTTGCTTTGAAGATTTGGCGCCATTATTTGTACGGAGAAAAGTTTATTATTTATTCGGACCATAAGAGTCTGAAATATCTTGTTTCTCAATCAGATTTGAACATGAGGCAACGTAGGTGGATGGATCTCCTGAAAGATTTTGATTGTGAGATTCAATATCACCCTGGATCGGTGAATGTTACTGCGGATGCCCTTAGTCGTAAAGTGCATGATTCTGTGTTAGCATCTGTTTGTGTCGCAAAAGTACACGAGGATATATGTACTTCTGGTTGGACTTTTCACTCGAATTGGAATTCTGTCACTGTTTCAGCATTGCAAATTGAGCCGAACTTGATATCTAAAATCCGAAAGGCCCAACGAAGCGATGTTCTGATTCAGAAGTCGAAAGAACTTGTATCTGCAGGACATCAGTCTGGATTTCAGATTTCTTCTAATGGTTCTTTACGACTTAATGGTCGGCTGGTAGTTCCTGATAATTCTGATTTGAAATCTGCCCTTCTTCGAGAAGCACATTGTAGCAAAGACAGTATTCACCCTGGAGGTCGAAAGATGTATTTGACATTGAGACCCCAATTCTGGTGGATTCGTATGAAGAAGGACATTGCTGAGTTTATTTCGAAATGCTTGGTCTGCCAGCAAGTGAAAGCCGAGAGAATGAAACCGGGAGGATTACTCCATAGTCTCAAAATCCCTAAATGGAATTGGGAACATATTGCTATGGATTATGTGACTCATTTACCTCGTTCACCCAAGGGCTGTGATGCTATTTGGGTCATTATTGATCGGCTTTCGAAATCTGCGCACTTTATTCCGTATGAACGGACTTATCCTTATAAGAGAATGGCCCGTTTATACATTGAGAATGTTGTGAGACTGCACGGTGTGCCAGTCTCAATTGTATCAGATCGTGATCCCAGGTTTGCTTCTAAATTCTGGGGTAGTTTCCAAGAAGCAATGGGTACGCGTTTGGCTATGAGTACTGCTTATCATCCTCAGACTGATGGTCAAACGGAGCGTACAATTCAAACGTTAGAAAATATGTTACGTGCGATTGTGATGGATTTTAGAATTGGATGGCAAGATGCTTTACCATTGGTGGAATTTTCTTATAATAATAGCTTTCAAACGAGCATTGGTATGGCACCGTTTGAAGCCTTATACGGGAGACGATGTAGGTCACCGTTATTCTGGGATGAAATTGGTGAAAGACAATTGACTGGACCTGAAATGATATAGGAAATGAATGATAAGGTACAGTTGATTCGACAGCGGATGAAAGCTGCTCAGGATCGTCAAACGAGTTATGCGAATAAACGAAGAAGATCCTTAGAATTCCAGAAAGGTGATAAAGTGTTTCTGAAAATATCTCCCTTCCGAGGCACCGTTCGATTTGGCATGCGAGGGAAGTTATCTCCTCGATATGTTGGTCCATACGAGATCCTTGATCGAGTTGGGGATCTTGCTTATCGGTTGGCATTGCCACCAGCTTTATCTGCCATTCATGATGTGTTTCATGTTGCTATGTTGAGGAAGTATGAACCAGATCCATCGCATGTACTTGCACCTGATGAGGTTGAACTTGATCCTTCTCTTTCCTATGTTGAACAACATGTTTGCATTATGGATCGGAAGGACAAAGTATTGCGTAATAAATCGATCCCCTTAGTTCGAGTACAATGGACACGGCATGGTGTGAAAGAGTCGACGTGGGAGTTGGAGAGCAAAATACGAGATTCATATCTACATTTATTTGATTCTATATCATCTGTTCCATTGTATTCGATGTATAGTGATCCATTTACTGATTTTAGTTTTGATATGTACTATAACTTGTGACATATTATATGTTTGCCAATGTTCTGTATATAGAGATGTTTGAGATTTTGAGGACGAAATCTTTTAAGTTGGGGAGAAATGTGAGACCCCGAGAATAAAATAGCTTTGATGGTATTTTGGTAAATAAGTTGAAAAATATTCAATTTATTTTGATGGTATTTTCGTAAATAAGTTGAAAAATAATGAATTAATTTTAAGGGCAAAATGGTAATTAGAATCATATCTTTTCCATATGAAGTCCAAATGCTTTGAGATTTGGATATATCGTAGAAAACTCAAAGCTATAGAAGTTTCATGTTTTGAGTTTTGAAAAATTTGATCGTTTGACTGGTCCAAAGAGATGTACCGACTTTAAAATGTTAAATAGTATATATTATATTATATTATTTTATTTTATTAATATTTTATTTTATTAATATTTAAAATTTAAAAAAAAATAAATACTAACTTTCGAATGAATTCAATTCATTCGAAAGTTGCATAGATATGTGAGAAAAATTGATTTAGGGATTTTGATTTTTCTTTTCGATCGTGCGACTTATCGATTTATCCAACCGACGAACTGACTTCAGTTCTGGGATCATTGACACGAGGTCTTCGATTTGAGGTATAAATTTCATATTTTTGATGATGTTTGAAATTCGTTGATTTTTGGAATAAATCCGATAAATTGTTAAATCATACAGAAATTGAAGATTGTTGAATAATGTATGATTGTAACGAAGAAGAGATGATTATAGTAATGTTATTTTGAATTTTCCTAATTTATTATAATTAGAAATTTTTAAATCGTGGACTGAAATTGAAGAATTATTTGTCAGTTATTATTAATTCTGATAAATATATGCGGTAGAATAACCGACAAGAAACTAAGTTTTGAAGTCGGAATTGAATTATGCTATAATTTGAATTTGATATGAATTTTAAAATTTCAAAAGATATTTGAAACTTCTATTGTTGATATTGAATGAAATTATTGATTGAAAAGAATGTGTTATTGATGTAGATAGAGTTTCTATACTGAAATCTTAAAGCTATNTGTTAAATCATACAGAAATTGAAGATTGTTGAATAATGTATGATTGTAACGAAGAAGAGATGATTATAGTAATGTTATTTTGAATTTTCCTAATTTATTATAATTAGAAATTTTTAAATCGTGGACTGAAATTGAAGAATTATTTGTCAGTTATTATTAATTCTGATAAATATATGCGGTAGAATAACCGACAAGAAACTAAGTTTTGAAGTCGGAATTGAATTATGCTATAATTTGAATTTGATATGAATTTTAAAATTTCAAAAGATATTTGAAACTTCTATTGTTGATATTGAATGAAATTATTGATTGAAAAGAATGTGTTATTGATGTAGATAGAGTTTCTATACTGAAATCTTAAAGCTATATCGACTGGAACGAAGAATTGAGGTATGTTGCGACNTTTGAGATTTGGATATATCGTAGAAAACTCAAAGATATAGAAGTTTCATGTTTTGAGTTTTGAAAAATTTGATCGTTTGACTGGTCCAAAGAGATGTACCGACTTTAAAATGTTAAATAGTATATATTATATTATATTATTTTATTTTATTAATATTTTATTTTATTAATATTTAAAATTTAAAAAAAAATAAATACTAACTTTCGAATGAATTCAATTCATTCGAAAGTTGCATAGATATGTGAGAAAAATTGATTTAGGGATTTTGATTTTTCTTTTCGATCGTGCGACTTATCGATTTATCCAACCGACGAACTGACTTCAGTTCTGGGATCATTGACACGAGGTCTTCGATTTGAGGTATAAATTTCATATTTTTGATGATGTTTGAAATTCGTTGATTTTTGGAATAAATCCGATAAATTGTTAAATCATACAGAAATTGAAGATTGTTGAATAATGTATGATTGTAACGAAGAAGAGATGATTATAGTAATGTTATTTTGAATTTTCCTAATTTATTATAATTAGAAATTTTTAAATCGTGGACTGAAATTGAAGAATTATTTGTCAGTTATTATTAATTCTGATAAATATATGCGGTAGAATAACCGACAAGAAACTAAGTTTTGAAGTCGGAATTGAATTATGCTATAATTTGAATTTGATATGAATTTTAAAATTTCAAAAGATATTTGAAACTTCTATTGTTGATATTGAATGAAATTATTGATTGAAAAGAATGTGTTATTGATGTAGATAGAGTTTCTATACTGAAATCTTAAAGCTATATCGACTGGAACGAAGAATTGAGGTATGTTGCGACCGGGTAACATACGACAGGTATCTGTATTATATGATATATGTTTGATTGATTGGATTGAGATACATGTCTATATGCCTTATTTGTTGAGTTGATGTGGCATACATGACATGCACGTTGAACTATGATCCTTGGATACCCTGATATGATTTGATTTGATTTGATTCTGGGGTTTGTGAACACAATGCTATGTTTGGTATTACATGACCCTTAAAGCATAGTAATTTGTGGCCCCGATGATTGATTGAGATTTGGGATTTGATGGCGCTTTGTCGACGCTATCATACGATTATCCCTGATTGAGGCCGGTGTGCCAGCTCGAGCATTGATTTGATAGCGATTTGATTGACTCTGACATGTGCTCAGTGGATGAGCATTTGACCTGATACCTCCACGACATACATGCATTGTGTATCATATATCATTGTTTAGATATCTGTGGTATATATTGTGGTTGCTTCAGACTGAGCTTTGCTCACCCCAGATGGGGCTGTTGTTGTCTTTGTATGTTGACAATGACAGGTACTCCAGGATATCAGGAGACCGGAGAGGGTGCTTCTGGAGGGAGTCATAGTTTGATTTGAGGTTTAGTGGTTGTTTCCCAGTATATATGTATATGTATCTATATACTGGGGTATGTCCCGAGGATATGATTTGTTGTTGTATGAGTTGTTTTGATTATGTGTTGGCATGTTTTATGTTGTGAGATGAAATACTATTTTTAGTATTCAAATAGCATATTTTGGGCTCATTGTAAAGAAATTTTAAACTCGTTTTCTGCTGTAATTAATTAACCCTAATCAAATTGCATTGTAATAACGATTAGGAGCTAAGAGCCCCACATCATCAATGGCAAACCAAGTCCCCGCATTCATTCTCAATGCAATGGCTATTGATTTTGAATCAGTCCTATCTGTTAAGGACGCAGCTGTCAAAGAAGTTTTTCTGAAGCTCGAAGCAGCTTGACTGAAGACATTTCTGGGACTTTCATCCCAAGAAATTTATCCCAAAGAGATTCAGGATCTCTATGCTAACAACTTTATCTCTGCTGAAGGCAAAATCACTACCACCGTCAATAGTCAAATGCTGATCATTGAAGAAGACTCCTTCAACAATCTCTTCCAACGGCCGTCTGATGGCTTGGACAACATTTTTGATGTGAAGAGTTCTGGTGTGGAGGAGATGCAGACACTCCTATCTGCTGATGGCCGGAAAATCAAAGTTTCCTACGTCAAGAAAAAACTGAAGCCAGAAATCCAGTTACTGGTTGACATC
The DNA here is from genome assembly GCF_012295235.1 of Primulina huaijiensis. Lineage (NCBI taxonomy): Eukaryota > Viridiplantae > Streptophyta > Magnoliopsida > Lamiales > Gesneriaceae > Primulina > Primulina huaijiensis. The sequence continues at coordinate 2,868,974 of NC_133321.1, forward strand.
GTGGCCAAGGGGCTACTCGCCAAAGCAGGCTCTTTTGCTGCTCTTACCTTGGAGAAGTTCCAAGTGATAACTACTATCATGGCTGATAAAAGACTAAAGTGGTCAGCCATTATCTTCAACATGCTTCAGTCCTCCAAACAGTCCAAAAGATTTACAGTGCCTCTCAGTTATTTGCTGAATACCAAAGGTTTGGTGGGTGATTCCTCTGAGAAATCATCCAAGGGATTTACAGTGCCGTCTCATAAAATATGACCTGTGAGACTGTATCACACAAATTTTTGCCTAGGATTTAATGCATCTTTTTTTGTTAATGTAAATGACTTAGGATTATATTATTAACTCTAATAATCTTCTTCACCATTTATTTAAATTTTAAATAACGTATGCACTTTTGATTCCTATATCTTCTGATTTTTTCGCAATTAGTTTAAATATTAAATCATTGATGCAGTTTATATTTATTTTTTCAGTTTAATTTTAAATCTGATACATATTTTTTACTAGATTTGTTCCTATATTTCAGGATTTTTATTTAATCCACATTATTTCAAATTTTACATTTCAAATGCAATTCACTTAATTTTAAAGTATCTCTTCATATATTTTTTTATTCTTTCTCAATTATATTGCATCATATTCCAAAACTAAGATTCAGACATGAAATTACCCAATTTATTGAATTATTCTCCTACAATGAAATTTCGGGTACTATTCAAACAAATAACTGTTATTTTTATAATTTATGTCTTTAGTGTTTTAAATTGTTTTTCCCAAAACAAATGTTTATTTATTTCTTTATGCTGATTTTGCCTTCCACGCTTATATTTTCATTCCTACCCCGAAGTAAAAAAAAAAAAAATAAAAAATTATATGTTGTTTTTGGGCTTCTCCAACCTATGCAATATTTATAAATAAATAAATAAATAATATATTGCACATGTATATATATTTCAATTTTTTTAAAAATAATGACATGCAATTACAATTCTTTAATTTTATTTTTTTTTCTTATGTTATAGAAAATAAACCTTTCAATGATGTTGATATAAAAAAAGGTACTACACAATTCACATATTATGAACTTTCAATATCAATTTAATATAATAGAAGAAAATTTAAGAAACTTATAATGTTATTCTTGCAGTTCTACTCGCGCTGGATCAAGTAAGAACACATTTTAGTTAAATTTTGATTGAGTATAAAGTGAATACGCTACAAATTTTTTTTTGAAAAGTTTGTATAAATTGATGTAAGAGCTAAAATTTCATTATATAATTTACATCATGTAATATTCATATCAAATTACATATATCCAACATTCATTATATAAATTGATTAAACAACATATCAAATATATAATATTATGTTACACCCAGCGCTTGTGTCTCGATCGTTAGTATATAAAAAGAATCTGTGAACTAATGACAAAAAAATGAAACTAACATTTTTTTCCCAAAATTTCCTTTACTCCAACAATTTTTTCCAAAATTGTCGTTACGACTTATTTTCAATATTAAATCTCTCAAATTATATTATGGTCTCTCATTAACTTTTACAATTACGATATGACACTTATTTTAATATAAATCAAATCAATTAAAAAAACTCTTATTTTAACATAAATTAAATTAACTAAAAAAAACTACACCCACGATTTGGATGCATTAATTTATATCCCAAAATCTTTTGTGAGATGGTTTCAGATATTTTATTTGGATCATCCATAAAAAAATATTGTTTTTTTACAAAAAATATTACTTTTTCTGATAAATATTAACAGGATTGACCCGTTTTATGGTGTGGTAGAGAAGAGGCCCAGTCCATAATCTATCCTTTTTCTTTTCTGTATCATATTATATTTTTATTAATTATTTTTTGAACCCCTATTTTATTATAATTCTCTTGTAAAATAAGAGGTGTCAGAGCTAGAAAATCAATTATAGGGGTGAAAAATGAGTTTTTTTTTAAAAAAATAATTATGAGAAAATATAAATTTATTCTATTTTATTAAAGTTGAGGACATGATAGTAACCACATAGGAAGGACACCAACTTTTTCTTCCAACTTAACCCTTATATGATATTAATATTACACTTTTGTTGTGTTTTGTTTTTTTTTAAAATTTCAACACACACTTTTATTTTTTTATTTCAACAATTCAAATATCAATTTAGTCCCTCCATAATTTGCCAAATTTCACTTTAGTTTATCGATAATGATAAAAAAACTGTACACACACGCATCACTTGTGCAGAATAACTAGTATAAATAAAGTAACGTCGGTACACAAAATAATAAACTTTATCGTTTTTGCGCGTAATTCTAACAAGGTCATGGCAAGAGAAATATTAATTTAGTACAATATATTTTTTTAAAAAAATGTTTTTAAAATAAATCACCTAATAATAGGACCGACAATGTAAATGGTTGCACAATATTTGATTTTTGCGGGCGTGCCAGGTGCGAAGTTGCATCGATTTGTGTGAAAATGATAAAATCTTACTTCTAAATATTCAAGCGACGTGAATTCTAAATTCGACCGTCAGTTCTAGTCTCCTAAAAAAATTATAACGCCAAAACGAAAAAAAACTATTGGAATTTGATGAAATAAACTCTCAACATGATATATATCAACAAATCAGTGGAAATTACAAAACACAACAATATATTAAAGAAAGCTGATGAAATCTAGACGAAAACATCTTATAATGCTAGAAAATGAATGAAAAATATTTCAGAACTAAGACGCTTGAAAATAGAATTCCGGAGAGTATTTTGCCAGTTTTTGTTGAGTTGAGTTGTTGTCCCTTCTATGTTTGCCGATGTCCCTTTTATTCCCAGCGCCTGTGCGATTCTTCTCCACTCCCCCATGATCTATGTTCTCCCACTTTTCACGCCACGATCTCTACCTGATCTCCTCCCACGATCTTCTCCTTTTTTAGTTCTTTGTGAACAGTTTTGAATCGATAAAAATCAATCCGCTACACTTAATGGGCTTATATAATTTAATTGGGCCTCTCTAATTTCATTTAAACTTTTACAATTAAATTGAGTTTCAGAATTAAATTGGACTTTCATAATTTAAATATTTTAGCCCAAAGAGTAAAGTATCAAAGTTTTCAATTTTTTATCCATGACATGTTTCACAGCAGGTCTACACACACACACACGATATTATTACTTTAATTATTAACACAAAAGTTATCGCAATCATCTCACAAAAGATCTACTCAATAATCTACCTATTTATTGCCATTGTAAATATATAACTTTGAATTATGAATTTACATATATATCTTTATAATCATTAAATAATAATCATTAATATATGCTTCTTCGTTTGTTTGTTTTTTCATATATTTATTAATAGAATCTAAAATAAATTGAAAAAAAATGAAATTTAAGTTCATTTTTTGGAATGAAATTTACACAATATTTTTTTTAAAAAAAAGCTATATTGTTAATTTCTACAATTATAGTATACTTTTATTTNATATATATCATAAAAATTTTTGTGAGACGATCTAATAAGTCAATTTTATAAAACAAATCTTTTATTTAAATCACTCATAAAAAAATATTATTTTTTATACTAAAAATATTAGTTATTATGCTAAATATTAATAGGACGGAGAAGGGAGTATTTTTTTTTTAACTTCGGTCAACTCTCTTTTTAAGAATATGATTTTCTCAAGTATATTTCAAATATAATTGAAGAGATCATTTAAAAACAAAAGAGTTGATCGAGATTATTTAATCAATTTAAAGAGGGAGAGTAGTGTCGGTATTGAAAATGGCTACATGTCAGAGCCCCAGTTTTAAGATTTATGGCCCAGGACCCTTGTTCAATCGTATCGCCATCCCCAATTCTCAATTTGGCCAGTTAAATTTCCCAGTCAATCTCATCTATGCTCAGTAGCTGCGGTAGTCAATTTAGTTAATATATTAATTAATGATCATGCTTAAAGCAATACAGATTCTTGGTTCATCTTCTTCCGGATGTTTTTCCCTTTCCCACAGGTTGAAGAAGCCCCCACATTCGAATTGTGGCGTCTCTTTCATTTCAAGAAAACCCACCAAAACCACTCTTTTTTCATTTTCACGTGAACTGTCGGAAACGAATTTCTTATATTTTCAAATTCGCAAAGGTCGCAACTTTAGAGCTTTCCAGATGTCCCACATACGTTCTGAGGCAAGTCCGGATGGAGTTTCATCTTCTGCATCTCTTGTGCTTCAGTCAACTGTGAGTACTTCTTCTTTTGTTTGTTTTATGGTTTTAATTTCTTAATTAAACCATTCTTTAAAACAAATTGATGCATTAGGGCACTTTGTTAGGATGAGTATATTCTTGTTTATTCAGTTGGGTACTGGTGCTTTGTTGCGTGTGCTTAAAAGGTTTACGGTGGTTGCGCATTCTAAATGGCTGCTGCCTCTTCGTAAATGCGTTGCTGAATAACCAGTCTAGATTGGATTGAGATTTTCTCCCTTGGAGATTATTTTGAACTTAAATTCGTCAATTTGCTGTGTCATTCAATCCTTAATTTTTCGAATTGCCCCTAAAGTTTTCAAATAATGATGGAATACCCTCTCCATAAACTGACTAGGGCTATTTTTCTTTTGACATACAATCACTGATAAAACTGTGTACGTAAAGATCTTAAATCTGACACATGCGAGATAAGCTGTTAATGGATGACATTAGCTGTGTAGTTGAAGTTCTTACAATAAGTTATCCAAGAAATAATTAGGTCTTCTCTTGTTTACGGGATCTTGTATTCGTGAAGATTAGAGTTTCCTTCTAAGTCTGCCAATGCATTTTCTCCTCAAACATTTTATATTTGTCATCAATAGCTGCGGTACAGATTGGACTATAAATACTCTGATGAAACTATGGAATTTTAAGTCTATGAATGGATTTCCATCTTTTTTGTTAGGAGTATGTTTCGTTGGACGTGCTTTTCTCGCAACTTTTTTGTTGCGTTCAATGTTACGTGTGTTGGATTGAATTTTACTCTTGGTCATTCTGTCAAGTGCATGTGTGGGTTGAATTCCATCTTGTGCTGATAGTCTTTCCTTAATTTTCCTTTCAATTCGTAACTTGGTATTACTTTGCAGGGCAGTAATAGGAAGATTAATTTCTGCCAGTCATGTGGTGGCCCAACAAAGCACGAGATACCTGATGGAGAGGAGAAGATGAGAGCCATTTGCACTCTGTGTGGAAAGATTGCTTATGAGAACCCGAAAATGGTGAGATTTTCAGTGATAGTCGAAAACTCTTTGCAGTGATAGATAAAAACTATTTGCATTACAATCATTTTGTGATCAGTTGATTGTGTTATTGCTCAACAAGAGGCTCTTCCGGAGCTTGTTCTTCTTCATTGGGGATTTTGCTTTATTGTACATTCTCACTTTTCCTTGTACGCAGAGGAAGTTATAACCTCGTTGACGTTTGAAGTGGTTATTTTTTACAGTGTTTTGCACAACCAAAATTGGTTTACTGGTGAAAAGTTCTGCAAAACAATTGGTGTTATTTTCGGAATATATGAATTCAACGCATATTGTTTTGTCGGCGACTGAGTGTATGATGCTTTCCAAATTTTTAGCTGTTTCAATATCTGCTTGATAGATAGATAGAAAAACTACTGCTGAGGTTTCCAACAATAGTATTATATCACCGTGTGATGTGAGTGAACAGGTTGTGGGTTGCCTCATTGAGCATGAGAACAAAATACTATTATGCAAGCGAAAGATCCATCCATCATATGGTCTTTGGTAAGCATTTAATCATTTGGTATTTACCTAGAAAAATAATCATCTTAACAGTCCTATTGTTTTCTTTTTTCATATTGATACACATTCTATTTTCTCTAAGACGGTGCTTATTCTGTGTACACCATTTTTTGGTCCTCTTTTTTTTTCCCCTAATTTGCTACAAAATACAGGACTCTTCCAGCTGGTTACATGGAAATCGGGGAGTCTGCAGCGGAAGGAGCAATTAGGGAAACGTGGGAAGAGGCAAATGCTGAAGTAGAAGTTTTATCACCATTTGCTCAGTTGGATATACCTCTTATTGGCCAAGTAAGAAGAATTATTTTAATCTAGTTTTATTAGCAGTTGGCATCTTCATTTATTCAATTCTTTTTGCATGGAACAGACGTACATTATTTTTTTAGCCAAGTTGAAGAGACCTAGCTTTTCACCGGGTCCAGAATCATCAGAATGTCAACTATTCACGATTGAGGATATTCCTTTTGATTCTTTGTCATTCTCATCTATGCTGGTCACTTTAAAATTGGTAGCTTTGTATTTCAAATGCTGAGCCAATAATCTCGGGGTGCGTTTGGATGAAAGAATTTCAAATCAATTTTTTTAAATTCATTGTATCTGTTTCAGATACTTTTGGATTTGGTGAATTTCAAATCCTTTCAGTACGGTCTATGTTTTCGTTTCAAACAATATGATGGATTCCAAATCTTTCCAGATTGGAGTAATCTGAAACTCCATTTTCAAATAGTCAGGTCAAATACATATCATTCAATCCAAACGCAACCGTAGTTCATATCATTTCCTTATTCTGACTTGGGGTCTTTGTTTCTGCATTGTGGTTGTAGTATATTGAAGATAGAAAAGTTGGAAGAATGGGGTTTCACTATGGCATTATTAACAAGAGGTAGTATATATTTACCAATTTATTAGAGAGAAGTGTGCGAGTGGCCTTACTTTTACTATTGAGAGATAGTTGGGCAATAAGATCCTTTTTAGCATGCATCTCTCCTCGGGTGTTTCTTGAACCATGTTCCCTGACTGAAGTTAAGGGGAAAACACTGCTCTTGGTGGTTTAAAAAGTCACGCAGAATGTTGCAGCAGCCTAAGTTTTATGCTTATCAAAAATTCCAATTTTGAATTGAATTGTGTGGAGAAAGATTTTGGTAAACAATTAACAATTTTACATCTGTTTAGAAGGAGGCAGGTTGAGTATTATTGCATGAGGAAAGAGTTCTAACATCAATTTGCTCTCAAACTACTTATGCCTATTTTTTATTATGTAAACAAAATCACATCCACTGTATCACATATTCTTTTTGTTTCACGGATTAAACCCTTGCGATAGATTCGTTCCTGCATGCAATGACAAGAATACACCAACTAATGTATTTCTCTGAGGAGGAAGAGGAAAGAAACAAGCAACTGACTGAATTGAACAGCTAGAAATGGCATTTATTTCAGTTAAAAAGCGATGAGAGAAAAATATCCATGCTATGCACTGCTTGGGTGCTGAAATATGTGTATTCATGGTTACGAGCCTGATATCCCTTTGAAACTCGAGTCTTGTGTGTCCTTTTGTCTGGCCGAATCTAAATTTTTGAATACGAATTAGGTCGTTGAAGTGATTGAAATTCTCTGAAGTAAAGTCAGTTGTTGGTTTTTGGCAGGCCTGGGACAAGTCCTTCAGATATACATGCCTACACGCTGCATCACCATTTGCGATCTTGATTTCTAGGAGAATGATATGATAACCATACGCTTACTTGTTTGTTTCTGTATCTGCTATATAGGTTAGCTCTCCTGCGAACCATATATTTACGCCTTATAATGGAAAAGTTTCGAGATTTCTTTTCTTGTCTGATTGGATTTAATTGCCAGTATTTTTATGGTAGTCATGCATGTTTCCAATTCTACAGATATATGCATTTTATATCATGTTCATGAAAACAACCAAATTGATTTAATTTTAAATTTAATGCAGTTTTTAATTTTTTAAAAATCGATTAAATCGGTTTATACAGTTAGATTTTGGTTGTTTTTATTAAATGTAAAAAATAAGTAAACCGAATGAACCAAATTTTTAAATGTTTATATTAGGTTTTTTGATAAAAATTTGTAGTTTTTATATTTTTTTCTAGTATTTAGTGAAAAATTTGACCAAATGGTATGATTGGAAAAATTCGATCTATTTGGTTTTGGATTGGATAATTTTGTTGGGTTTGTTCAATTTTGACAGAATGCCCACCAATCAATCAAAATGGAACTGACCGAACCAAAGCGAATAGCTAAATTTTTTGAGTGGGTTTTTTGTTAGTCAATCTCACGAATTTTTATTTGTGAGACGTTAATCCTATCGATATCCACAATAAAAAGTAATATTCTTAGCATTAAAAGTAATATTTTTTCATGGATGACCCAAATAAGAGATCTGTCTCACAAAATACGACCCGTGAGATTGTTTCACACAAATTTTTACCAATTTTTTTTTTTTTTTTTTGTCAATTTCAACATGCAAAAATTTCATTTAAAGCTCGAATAAATGGTTATTTTTTATTGGCATATGAACTAACCAAATTTTATGGAAAAAAATTAAAATTTTATATTTTAAAGAAATCTAGCATAAAATTGAATTCAATAAAAATGTATTATTGTTTAAAAATTAGTTTAATTGGTTTAGCAATTTCTTATTAAAAAAAATAACCAAAATCGAATTGAATAAGCCAATATAATAAATTTTTATAACAATATAAACCAAACCAAATTTCTGAATTAAAAATACGTGGATTTGGTTATCTTGGCTTAATAAAAACTTTGTTTACCCCTAATTTCGTTAATGTATTATAATTTTTATTATTGCTAATTTGAAATTAATGTAATTAAAGATTAATTTAGAATATTATGTTAATATATTCTTTTGAAAGCCCCAATTAAGTACTTAATATAAATTGCATCTTGCTATTCTATCCAAATAACAAGGGAAAACACCACAACAATATGGAGATCAAGGAGTCGAATTGAAACTCATGAAAACATATTTTGGAGATGGGTAAAAAATTTAATCTCTGCAAGCAAGAAATTGAATAATTGTAACAATTAATATATAGTACTCACTACTGCAACCAGTACTATATATATATATGGAATACTAATTAATGAAGGTGGTAGTTTCCAAGAATGAAGTTTGATGAAGGTCTTGCATGAAAATTCCATCAAAGTCGGCGAAATCACCTAAGAAACCACCCCCTGAGAATGAATCTGCTGCAGCATTACCTGTCCAAATCTCTTGATCTTCTCCCTTCAGCGTGTTGACGTTTGCATTAGGCTTTGGTGATCGGATGACAGTATTCTTCTTCTCGGATGTGGGTTTTCCTGTTAACCTTTGGACCAGCTCCCTAAAGTTTGTAGCATCTGTCTTGATGATCTCTGGTGCAAATATGTGGATTATTCGGATTTTGGGTTTCAATTTGGATATAGTATGTGATTTCCTGTTTAACATTGGAGCCATCTGTTTTGCGCTAAATCTTTGTTTCTGATCATCATGAAGAATCACCCCTTCCATATTTGTGTTCAACTCAAGAATATTGAAATCAACTTCTAATTAACTAGTGCATGGGATGGTGTGTATATATATACACACATATACATATATACATATGTGTGTGTGTGTGTGTGTGAGTTAAGAAGATGGATGTAGTTGTTGTGTTATATATTTTGTTTTTTGGGGATGGATGGATGGATGTGTGAATGCCAGGTGGAATATAATTTAATTTACAAAAGGGTTTGTTTCATTTATCTGTATATGATATTATGAGACAACAACTTGAAATTTATAATGATTAAGAAATAGAAAAACTAAGTACTTTGTCTGTTGAGGCAAGGAGTGGATGAATCCATCTGACATATTATATAACAATTCAATGGTCCCCCAAATCTCTGATATATATATTCTTCACAATCATATAGATTCTTCACTCTCCCATACATCTTTTTAATCATTTATGAAAAAAATTGATAAGATGGGAACTTGACCTTAATTAAAACTCAAATATTTGATTAAAAAGAGATAGTTGTCCAGTTTTATATATACAACTCTCAATTATTTAATTTAGTCGAGGTGAGACATTTAGTACATCCATATCATGACCAAGAATGAATATCTGGAGCCTGAAGTATACAAGATCGGGTGGCCTACAGGACAATACAACACATGACAATGGACCAGCAAGATTAGGATCAGAACCTCTCTGATACCATGTTAAGATTGAGATTTTGGGTTTAGTTAGATCTAATTCTCAATATTAACATGGTATAAGAGAGATTCCGAACTTTTGGAGTTGACTTAGAACCGATTTCCAATCTTAACAAAATTCAAAAACGCTTTAATCATGGACGCTAAGTAAACCGCGGTAATATATGTATAGGTATGTATGTATGTACCAAGGGTTGCAAAAACTTCTTAAGGGTGTATTTGGAGAGATTGATTTGGAATCCATGTATTTCGATTAGTTTTATTTTTAAAATGAAACAATATATAAAATCTTAAATTCACATCGTACTTAATTACACATTAGTAATACAAAGTACAATAGATTTTGAATGACATCATTCTTCCCTGTTAAATTAGGCATAGAATGAGAAATATTATATAAATATGTAAATGATTGATTTGAAGTTTACAGTCTTATTTTTTTAAATAACAAAATTATATTTAAATACAATTGAAATACATCAATAAAGGATGCATCCAAAAATAGTTTTAACTAGAGGTGTTCTCCATTTTAGCGAAAATTCCAGTGGCGAGGATGAAATGTAGTTTGGGTTATTTGCTTACTGGTGGAGCTATCAAATCAAAATCCCATCCAAACAAGAAAAATTTCAGTGTCGACTTATAATTCCAATCATAAATGTATATTTATATATATTGTACATTAATTAATGTATTATTTTTAGTTGAACGAGTCAGCCAATTCTGATTAAATATTTAAGCAAGCCAAGCGATGAGCACGTGGATGTCAGAAAAGCGTATCATGATTCAGCCCGTCAGCATCTCACACCATGCTCGTGCGCCGGCTGTGCCGACCCACCCAAACACGGTGACGCCATGTGGCGAAGGACTGCGCCAATCTAGACTGTTTCAACACATATATGCCCCTAATTTCATTTTTAAATACAAATATTTCTAATCCGAGTTTAATTTATTTCTTCTCTTATATTTATGGATAGAGAAATTATATATTAATAAGAAATTACTTTATTTGTTGACCATTATAAATAAGATTTTTTGTGAGATGCTTTCGCTGATTTATTTTTGTGAGACGGGTCAACCCGATTTATAATTAAAATGAAAATTAATACTTTTATCATTATACTTTTTCATGAATTGGATCGGATTGAAGATTCGTTTCACAAATTAACCCATCACATCGTCTTGTTGGGATATCGTATTCTCACACCCAAGATGCAGCGGAAGTTTTAAAAATTTTTGCTTGGGTGTTATGTGTTCAATAACATTCAAAGAATGTTTTAAGAATTATATCTTCGTGTATATAACGCTGAACTTCAAACTATTCCGGATTTTAAGCGGAGATAGCGCTTTTTGTAAATGCCTACAAACGGTTCTTCAAACTTGATAATCTAATTAGGTTCACGATCGGAGAAAATGAATTCCTTGTTTGGATTGCATTAGTAATTCCAATCAATTTAGCGTAAAGACTGTAGTATCCGAATTTTCAAACTCCGAAGACGATGCAACGACAGCGGCACGACGGTGGAAGGAATTCCAACGGCCAAAATTTTCACCAATCCTTTTTATGAGTTGGCTGATAGCCACTTTGGTGAGCATCTTAGGCATAGTTTGGTACACGGGATAAGGGAGAAATTAATAAATAATCCTCCTTATCCCACGTTTGGTACCATTTTAAAAAGCCCATGATATTGATAAATAATTTTTTAGAAGGATAAAATGTCTCTTCTATTNTTTATAAATCTCAATAAAATTATTAGTATCACTCGATTAACCTTAAAAATTGATATTTGACTTGACTCACAAAATCAAGGGCTCAATTATCATATTATATAATATATAAAATTAGGTAAAAATAAATAAATCATGCAAACACTGTCGGCGCATGAACAGATAAGAAATATGAACTCAAGCAACAACTTTGAAATTATAAAATTTATTATGATAAGGTTAATTTTGTTATTACAATATAATATATAAATTTAATCAATCTTATTAAAATCATACCAAACATTAAACATAATATCATACATTTTATTTATCCTTAACTTATCCTTAGATTATATATCACATGTTTATCCTATCATGTGTACCAAACTATACCTTAATGGATTCTTAATAAATTATTTTGGAAACTAATTAAGTCAGACTTGATTTGCTTCCAATTCAAGCTTGGCCGTGACTTTCAATTCAAGGAAAGATGAAAGTTTTGTCGTGTATTTTTTATGGAAAAATTTCTATTGAATTATGCCCTCTTATGGTGTAGGACTCCCTCTTCCACAAGGACTCTACATATATCATTATATTAAAACTCTCATTTAATTAATATATAATGTATTTGTTAACTTTTAATAATACATTATATATTAATATCATATACATATATTTTATATCATCATATAAAATATATACATGTATATGTACATAAATTGAATTAAATAATCATTATTTAATTTATAAAATTAACATCTTGGTTAATTTAATTCTAAACACTTCTAGAATATTTATGAGAATTTGTGCATGTTAGTAATCGCCACTACTAGCACAATCATTTAATTAATAAATTTTCAATTCACTAAATAAATTATTCCGAACTCATTATAACCCCAATCGACGATCCGAGAGTGCCGATGTATCAAGGATACAAGTTTCGTTCATATAATGAAAAAAAATTTCGAAAACAAAAATTTTCACTTACCATATTGGGCAGCTACCAGTTTTAGTGAACTCCTTCACAAAACAGGCAGTTCACTCTCATTCCATAATTAGCAATCATGCTAATATTCATTTCTTCCATCCTATGGAATCATATCATAAACCTTTTTATAAGCTTCCAGTTTGATCTTCATCAAACGATAGCCTCCAAATTCCAACTCCTTGAAATTTGACTATCTCAACGGGAACACAGAATCCGATACGTGTGTGACCCTCAATGGTTCAGAGATATAGCTAGCCATGAGTTCATATCCCCATGTGATTCAAAATAATATTTATTCTTATTCGGATCTACCCTGGTTAACCCTATTTTTTTCATCAACTCCTTTATCAAGAATGTTAGAACTCATATCTGATTGCACCTATCGGATCATGGTAAGAGCGTTAAGTAGCATCGTCTCATGATCCCCTAGGTATCACTGATAGTGCTTGCAAGAACCTTTAGTCATGGTTAGCGTACAGTACGATTCTTTCAACATATATATCCCGATCGAATCTGCAATCATTGGTATATCGAGAGTTGCATATGAATTCGATAACGATATAATTTATCTGTGAGTACTAATAGTGTCATGGTATGTGCGACTAGGAAAACAGCTTTCTCTAAAGTACATTTCTTGCTCCGGCCAGAGACTCCTTTCACTATTAACTCATCAGATCACATAGGATATCTTCACCCGTAGGCAAACGGTGAATCCCCGATTACAATGCATTTGCTCCTACGTATTTCAAAACTACACCCAATCTCGTCACCTGATGACCCTCGATGAAGTCGATAAACGGATCAAAGTGCATGCTAGTACATATAGCCCTTATATTATCTTGGGTCAAAGGACTAATGGTGTATAACCATAATTACGGACTATTCCATTCGATAAATGAGAACTACTTGGACAGTCCGAGAGAAGGTTGTTCAGTGCATAATCATATGATCAGCCATCCGTGTGAATGGACATCTACATGATCGTGCCAATGAAACATGACGTTTAGATCACAGATGCTAGTCTTGAGCTTGAACGACATTTATCCTCGTTTTAGGCGGCTGAATCGACTAAGAACCTTTTTAGAATATATAGTACGCTTCCTAATGAGTTTCATGATCTTACGTTGCGACAGAGACCTCATGGTACCTATTGTATATTCAAGGACTTTATCTATGCAGCTTGCATGGGTATACAGATAAAGTATAATGCCATAATCGAATAAAATCGTAAAATATTATTAAAATAAATATTTTTTTACATTAGAGTCAATAAAACTCGAGCCACATGTTGACTTGCCGGACACCTATTCTAACACGTCTCACATGAGTTTTTGTATCGAAAATAATGATAAAACTCAAACAATTAATGAAATTAATGTCGTACCAGCAAATTTCCTATCATATCATATATTGTTTTGGGCCTTTTTAGTACCAAATTCGCCCAAATGCATAATTAATTTATATAAGAAACACCACTTAAAATGTTTTGCGTCCGAATATGTTTTGTTGGCTACTTGTTAGGCATATCTGGAAATACGTCTGTGAAGGTTAAAAATCTAAGCATGTATCGACCATATGCATGAATAGCGATCGTCTGAGGATACAAATATATCGACAAGTCAGTAGTATCCTAAAAGAAAATGTGTTGTTTTGCAAGAAAAAAAATTATATCTTAAATTGTTTTTCTTTTAATAAAATTTTGCATAAAAATTTATTTTTCTAGAATATTAAATTTCTTAAACTCAAGATTTTATATTTAATATTTAAAAAAATTTGTTTCCTAGTGAAATATTACTTTCCTTATTTTGTAGGAATCTATATAAAGAATTTTATCAAGATCAACACAAGCCTATATATATTAAAGAATAATTGATGCACAAGAGATGAGTCGGTCAAAGGTTTTACAGAAGCGAGGCAAGCAATACATGAGAGAATTTTCTGAAAAACTCACAAAGACGAAGCATCACTGTTTCATAGTGTTGTCATGACGTATTGGAGACATTTGAAGACAACACTCGTACAAAGTGTTGATTGAAAAAATTTTTTGTTTCTCCGAATTTGGCTGCACAGATTTGCATATTTATGTTTTGGTTATTTTTGTTATTGAGTTTTTATGATGCAATTTACTTCCTTGACTTGTTAAAAGGAAGATAATTTTTCCGTCTTTCACTAGTATTGTTTTTGTAAACTCGATTTCTTTTCTAGTGATTATTTTGGCATGAGATATCGCATAAGTGTGTTCACTTATACATAATTATCACTATATTATTTTAATTATTTGTGTGTTATATTATTCCGTTGTATGTTGTCACACAGTGTTGTTATAACATCCAAGACAACAATTATTTGACACATACAATTATTACCATTCATATTAAACAGAATACTTTCACTTGGTATCAGAGCCAACTTTTGATGTTACGAAATAAGATTATGGTTATTTTTGTTTAACAAGTAAAATTCAATAGACATGTCACTTGTCAATACTGCACTATGACCACCTGTCTTGGATGGATCAAACTATGCTATTCTGAAAGTCAAACTAAAAATTTTTTTTATCAAATCCGTAGATGAAAGAACATGACAACGAGTTGTCAATGGTTGGACTCCACCGAAAAGAGTTGATGAAGATGGTGATTGCTACAACTTAAATTGTTATTTACCCAAGTGTAGGTTGTCTGCAAGTAATATATTTAGTAAATAAGAGATTGTACTATGGAGAGGATATTTTTAAGTTTAAATTTAATTATCTTACATATTTTGTTTTTGTTTTATTATTATTATTTTTTAGAATATGTTTACAATTTTAATTTTAAAAACTTAATGAAAACGAGAAATACACAAATTATGAGATTGTCCGGGTTTAAAGATTAATCTTTTGTTCCATAAGATTGTTTAATAAAAATTAAAAGCATGAAAGAAAACCACTATAATGGTCTCAAAAATAAAATAAGTAAATATACATGTATATAATATGGTTTCACTATTAATTATCGGATTAACGAAATTTAAAACAATCGGCAGAGCATATATATATATATATATCTGTGTGTGTGTGTGTGTGTGTGTGTGTGTGAGATGCAATAATGTAAATGTTAGTTGCAATAAAGTAAATGTTACCAAGCATTTGATGTAAATTGATAACAACAAATAATTCGTTTTATACCTACAATAAAAAGATGTTAGCTAAATGAATGAAATATAGAAAGAATATACAAAATATAAACAATCTTACTTCACCAAGAATTCTTGCTCTTCACCTTAACATATTAGATTTAGCTTACCATTAACTTACTTTTGATCAACACTAGTATTATCACGCATAGTTGGAAAAATGAAAGAAAATATATTGTAACTTAAAAATTTTATTTTCACACTAATATACACACATTTTATTTTACAATGAGATAGGATACTCCTCAAGCTAACACAAGGCCTTTATTTATAGGTCAAATGAGAGAAAAGGTAAAAAAATTTTATCATTGTCATGTAGTTGTAATAGTAGTTTTTGTCTCATCCAACTTCAATTTCATGGTCTTCTTTGAAAGCTATGATCCACGACTTTAATCTCCGAATTTGACTTCGCTCAAAATAGCAAACATGTAGGGAATTGTCTGTAGATGAATTTGGCCTTTGATAGTGCATGTTTCCATGTTTAAAATTTACATGTCTACATGAATGGATAAAACTGTGTTTTAAAGTCTATTCGAGACGCGATTGAGGAGCGGAGACCGGTGATTACATAAGGGAAAATATTTTATTAAATAATTATTTTTAATTGTTTAATGTGTAGTCAATTTTAAATGAAATTTTTGAAAATGAGGTGTTTTAATATGTCGAGTTGTATTTTAAACCGTTAATCAATTTTCGAGAAAAATAAGGACTTTTTGATAACTCGGCTATTTATTTTCACAATTTCTTCATAGCAAAATAATCAAAAATCATTTGAAAATTTGTAAGAGAAGTAAGTATATACTCGAATGCTATGTTGTAGTAACTAGATTTGTTTCATTTTATTTCTGGTTGTTTTTTGTTAGAATTTTTGTGGGTGGAGTTTGTGTGAGTATTTGCAGTCGAGAAATATAGTATGGGTTGATTGTGCGGGTCGAGCAGGTGGATGGAGTGTGCTGGTGTGGGTCGAGCATGATCGTGTGTGCTGGATCTGGGTCGTGTGTTTGTCGAGCACGTGTGGGTCGTGTGTGGTTCGAGCTTCCCATCTCTCCACCCAGGTGGGTCGAGGTGTAAGAGTGGGTCGAGCTCTTCACACCTCGTGTGTGGATCGAGGTGCACATCACACTCGACTCGACCCAGGTGTGAATAGTAGGTCGAGCTCTTCACACCTCGTGTGTGTGAGTCGAGTGATGTGTTGGTGGAGTGATGTGTTGGTTGAGTGATGTGTGGGTCGTGATTGATGTGTTGGTTGAGGTTGCAAATGTGTTGGATGAGCTTGCAATTCATGGGGTCGAGTGATGTGTATATGTTGCAATTCATGGGTCGAGTGTTGCATATTGTGATCTTAGCACTAGGGCGCTGTATATGTAGCGCCTAGGTGCTTGAGCTTCGCAAATGCAGGATCTACGGCGCTAGTTTGTAGCGCATAGGCGCTTGAGCTTCGCAAATTCAGGCGATGCTGCGCTAGTTTGTAGCGCCTAAGCACTCATCTCTTTCATATAACATATTCTTTTAAATAAATAATTTTGTCTATAATATAATATTCTTATCTATATTTTGTTGGTTATGCCAAAAAATATTCTATTTGAGTACAACGGCGAATGAGAAATTAAAGAAGATAATATATTTAAATGGTGTTCATGGCCGAGTGGTAAGTGGGCAGCGATTCCTTTGGATTCTGATATTTATTCTATTGAATATAGAGAGAGTGAGATATACAGAATTATGAATCTAGTTGGCACATAAAAATTGAAATTAAGTTATCTTCATGATGTGAAGCATTGCAATATTCGTCCAATTTATATTGAGGACGATAATAATTTGGAAGCATACTTATATTTTGGATGTGCAAAAGAAAGACCAGTATTTCATGTCGAATTTGAACCCAGTGTTGTTTCTCTTGATATTTTTGAAAGTGAAAATATTATGTCACCGAATTTAAATGTGACTTATTTGGATGATGAGTGTGTCGATGATGAAACAAATTTGTATGATCACTATTTTGATAGAACTTTTGTCTCAAATGACCATTGTACCAATAATGATTTATTAGAAGATATAAATACTTCAACTGAAAATATGGAAGAGAATGATGTGAGAAGCACAGAAAATGATGTGGAGGATATAGATGCATTGCATGTGGATGATAATGATGTGAACATCCACCACATTAGTGTAACTCATGATACTAAGACTCATGTTCAAGCTAACAATGATACATATTCATTTACAGATGGTTCCAACTTATTTATTGATCAAAGATTTTCAAGCAAGACTGAAGTGAAGAGACTTCTATCCAAAATTGCTTTGAACTCGTCTTTTGAGTTTGAAAGTGTTAAATCTTCTCGAAATATCTATTCGGTTCGTTGTGTGACTAAAGGTTGCAGCTGGAGAATTTGGACTTCAAAACAAGAGAACTCAACAGATTTTGTGATTCGTACATACTGCAACACACACAACTGTGACTTGACAGGAATGCGTAAAAGGCATCGACAAGCCAGCTCATCTGTCGTTTGTGATATGTTGGTAGAGAATTTTCGGGGACAACAGAAAACACCTCAACCAAAATCTATTATGACAATGATGCGGAATAAGGGAGTTGACATTATCTATTACAAAGCCTTGAAAGGCAAACAACTTGCCCATTATATCTTCAGAGGTGATCCTGAAAGAAGTTTTGCTCTTCTACCTTCATATTTGAAAATGGTCGAGAGAATGAACCCTGGTAGGATAAGAGATTTAGTAGTAGATAAGCATGATAGATTCAAGTATTTGTTTTTAGCATATGGTGCATGTGTAAGAGGATATAGATGCATGAGAAAAGTCGATCGTATCTATTGATGGTACATGGTTGAAAGGAAAGTACGACGGTACTTTACCTGTGACCTCAGCACAAGATGGAGATTTTCATCAATATCCTTTGGCTTGTCATGGTATATGGCACTTGTCACAAAATATGAAGATTCGTTGCAAAAAGAAGGCTTGTACCGAAATGTTTATGCGGTTAGCAAAAATTTATAAGCAAACTGACTTTGACTTGGAGTACGAAAATTTTAAGAAAATATATCTCAATGCTGCAAAGTTTTTGGATGAAAGTGATTCATTGGATCGATGGACTCGAGTATATAGCTCAAGATCTCGGTATAACATTACGACAACGAATGGTGTTGAATCAATAAATGCAAGATTGCGTGAAGAAAGACAAATTCCAATCATTGCACTACTAAATTCTTTGCAGACATTGACTACATCTTGGTTTTCAAGGTATCGAAATGCATCTGTCGCATCATCAACAAATTTCACTCCAACTATTGAGTAGATTCTGTGTGAAAGGTTTAATATTGGTCGGGGATATCAAATTTATGAGCTGGGCCATCTTGAGTTCGATGTTCGAAGTGCTACAAACAATAACATTGCGGATTTAGAATCGAAGAGACATGTCTGTAGATAATTTGATAACGACAAGATTACATGTTCTCATGCAATTGCAGTGAGTTACTTTTGTGATGTTAATTTTATGACTTGTGCTCAGAGTATTATTATGTTATGATATGGTCATTAGCCTATTCTGAGACAATTTATCATGTTCTGAATCAGAACGAGTGGCCACTTGATGATATGTTAGTACTAACACCTGTGATCAAGAGAAGACGTGGAAGAAAAAAAACAAAACAAATTTCCATCTGTTTGAGAATTTGGTAGAAGATATGTTTGAATGATATGTAATTTGTTTGAATTCAAAGACAGTCGATTTGATTTTATTAATATGTAATGTGTTTGTGGTGAATTTTTAACTTTGGGTCGGGTGGGTGGTGAGTGGGTCGAGTGGACAAGACTGTAATGTGTTCGGTTGATTTTTAAGTTTGGATCGAGTGGGTGGTAAGTGGTTCGATTTTGGGTCGAGTGGGTCGAGTGCTGGTGTTTGGGGTTTGGTTTAGGGCTTAAGGTTTGGGTCGGTTTGGGTCGAGTGGGTCGAGTGGTGGTGTTTGGGGTTTGGTTTAGGGTTTTGTTTAGGGTTTAGGGTTTGAGTCGAGTTTGGGTCGATTTGGGTCGAACGAGTAGCAGGATTTTTAGTTTTGATCATGTTATAATTTATAATTCACTTTATATATAATTAGAATATAAATAAATATAAAAAAATTTATTTGCATAAACATTTTAATATGAGTTATATATTATAATTTAAGTATGTTAGTTAAAAAAATTCATTACAATAGTAGAAGAATGTATTCCTTATTCTAGTAATGTGGGTTGAATTTTTACTCGACTAAAATTCTTAACAAATATTATAATTACACTAAAATTCTTAACAAATTTCATTACATGTTCAATTGACTGAATGTATCTCGAAGCATATGAACTAAATGTTTATTATATATCAATGCGTCGAGCCTCCATAACATGGGTCGAGCCTTCATGACGGGTCTCCACCACTAAGGCTCGACCCACTATACTCAATTTGAGCCACGACCCAAATTAACCCACTCCACACAAAATTAGGTCGAGTGGATCGAGCCACGACCCAAATCGGGTCGCAGGGTCGAGCCTCAGAGAATTGTGTGGCTCGGCCCAAACTTTCCATGGCTCGACCTACACGACCCCGTGAATTGGTTTCATTGTTTAAAATAGATACCCACACGACCCCGTCCTCGACCCAATGAATTGTTTTCATTGTTTAAAATAAATTGAGTGAACTGAAACTATAAAACTCTAATCAAAATTCAAAACTTCTTAAATGGATCACATAAATTAACTAAAAATCAATATAAAGTATCATATAATTGTTTTAATCCAATGACCATAATTTATCTCAAATACAACAGCAATAATGCCTAAATTTCTCAATCTTCTCATCGTTAAGTTGATAGGCATTTTCTCTGAACAGGTATAAGCTGATGCAGCTAAACAGTAAAGTCCACGTTCACCGCTGTAATAAAAAAAACAAACATAAAATGTACATTGATATACACTAAACATAATGAAATAATAATTTTGAAAATAAAAAAATTTAACCTGATTTTTTGAATAGGAAAATTATCTGGCCTAATTATACTCCATCTTTCAGCATCACTGACACCCAATATATGTGGAAGCATAAGCGACAAAGAGTTAATAAGTTTAAGCAATGTCTTGCCCGACCTATCTACGCTGTGGTCTGAATCTATGATTGTGATCTTCTTAATGTTAGACAAAACTTTTATCAAAACCCAATGTCCGGGAAGATGAAATGGTTTCAAAATTATTTTGGATTTATTATTTGGAATAGCTAGCCATTCACCAATTTCTGCTATTACATAAGGCATCAAACATTCTATATTATTCTGCCCCCCTCCCTCATTGAAAGCACTCGAAACCAGCTGATGATCTACGTCCATCAATGACACATCCTGTGACATTAAATGTGAGTATGTCCTTTGTAATTGGAGTAGCCCTCGACAACATTCTTGAATATGCTGAAAGTGATAAAGTGAAATATGTTAATTACCAACTCAATGTAATAAACAAAAAATAAAATAAGAAAAAACTTACTGTCTCATTCAACCAACAAGCACGTGTTCCCAATTCAAGAAACCACGTTCTATTGTAGGACGAGTACAGCCCAGATATCCTCGTATTTTCCATGCAAAAATTAATCTCAGCACTTACTCGAGCCAACGATCTATTGGCGAACATTCTAGCTCTCTTCTCAAAAGACATAGACATCATATCATTCATAAGAAGATGATGAAGTTCCTCATCTGTCATAGGCTCTACCTCCATTGTGAGCAATCTTAACTTATGGCCCGAAGTTTTCTCAAAAGCACGAGTCATAGATGGATCGCTCACAAGTGGTGTATTTAGATCCACCTCATTCGTTCTCATAAATGGATTCTGTTCGTGTGTTCGCCTTCATGTATTGCCATAATCTGAGAGAATAATACATACAATTTTGTCATTTTTCATATTAATAATTAAAAATCATATAAATATCGATAAAACTTACCAAAATTGGCACTCACTGGAGGCAATCTCTCAAACATATCCTTCAAACTCGAGATATCATTCTGCATATATTTCAATAGATTTATGATCTCGGCTTGGTCCTTTTGCATCGTCGCAACTTTATCCTTCAAACTTGTCAAACGAACGTCGTACATATCTGCAAGAGATGTATGATATATATTCATAGTTGTATGTCTCATGTCAGTCAATGGAGGAGACGATTGATTCATGTGTGAAGGACCACCAGATGGCCGAGAAGATTTTTGGACTTTATCTCGAGATGATATGGAGTATGTATATGTGAATAGCCGGGGAAACTATTGATCCTCAGGCTGTACACCACTTCATCCTCTGTGTCGTCCAATGAATCTTGACTGCACACTACTTTAATACCCTGGCTAATCAACTCCGTAATGCGATTGATTACCACATTATTAGAATCAACAAAATGGCTAGTCATATAATGCACAGACAACAGCTCCTCCGTGGTGGGAATGAGGATCCCCAAAATATCATATATTAATCATTAACATTAAACATGAAAATTAGTTAACAATTAATAAAAAAATGTATTAGATAATACAAAAAGTAAATAAAATGAATTTTTTGTATTTACCTTAATATATATATTTTTAAATGCTTTGTTCACGTCATCCATGGAAGTAGAATGATTCTTACTCCATTTTTTAGTAAACTAATGACACATCCGAGGTATCGGTACATTGAGACTTTCCCGACGTCTAGCGAACACTTCAGCAATTGCTGAAAAATATTCATAATCCAAAATCTAGCACAAAAAAATAAAATGATTTATTAGTATGATATAAAATAACAAGGATATTTCATATAATGAACCATATTTATTTACTTGTAATAATAAATCCACTTATATGGAAGCTACCGTACCCACTGAAATCTAGATCATTCTCACGACGTGCTACCAAATTTTCATAGCTTCTGAACTTACTTTCAAGATCTTTTCTAAGTCTATAAAGTACTTCTTCGAAAGCTATTCTACCACAGGGATAGTTAATAAAACTATCAAAGTTATTAACTAATCCAATACATTCTAAATCGGATGTATCATTTTTATTTTTTCTTTGTCTATCCAATACACCTGCCACAAACAAAAGACAGGTCAATTTCAACTTCTCAATGTCTATCTCTTCCCCTAAGTCATTCTCGTATTCATCCATTATATCTATGAAATCCCCCAAACCTATACAACATCTTCCACCAAAATGCCTCCGCCTAAATTCATCTTCCTCAGGTATCTCAGGATAAAAGTTTCAACAATTTAGGCCCGTTAACAAACAATACTCTAACGATGAAAACTATAACGGTCGTTTACGATATATCATCCAAAATTCATTACATCCACTGTCATATGTTTGTTTACTCAGCAAAAACCATAACAATTGATTCGAATTGTTATAATCCTTAGCACATATAATTAAATTACCGAATTGTGTATGCTGGTCCAAATATTCTATCTATTTCTCATTAAAAAATAATACAATCTTCTTACAATTCTCAACGTATCTTGATCCTAATGTTAACTTACATTCAAAGAATTTATTCTTTCCAAGTTTAATNAAAAAAAAAAAAAAAAAAAAAAAAAAAAAAAAAAAAACCTCCACCTAACTTCATCTTCCTCAGGTATCTCAAGATAAAAGTTTGAACAATTTAGGCTCGTTAACAAACAATACTCTAACAATAAAAACCGTAAAGGTCGTTTACGATATATCATTTAAAATTCATTACATTCACTGTCATACGTTTGTCTACTCATCAAAAACCATAACAATTGATTCAAATTATTATAATCCTTAGCACATATAATTAAATTACCGAATTGTGTATGCTGGACCAAATATTCTATCTATTTCTCATTAAAAAATGATACAATCTTCTTACAAATCTCAACGTATCTTGATCCTAATGTTAACTTACGTTCAAAGAATTGATTTCTTCCAAGTTTAATGGGGAAGTAAATATGTAAAAAAAATTGTTATTAATTGTCAAAATTTAAAATTAAATAGTGTCTGTTCATTTAAAAATTTGGGTCAAGTCGTGGGTCGAGGTGGGTCGAGCTCATCTTAACACCTCTTCTTCACACCTGGTGTGAAGATGAGATCGACCCAGGTGTGAAGAGCTCGACCACACCTAAACCCACTCTCCTGGGTATGGATTTCACACCTTGACCTAGTAAAATTCAAAATAAAAAGTTGATTTTTATCAATACGTGATTTTTCTCTTTCGATTTCTTGCAGACAAATACCTTCTAGACTCATTGTTAGCCAAAAACCAAAACAATGGATGTAAGAAGGTTTGAGAAGAAGGAAATGTTTTGTGAAGATTGGGAAGGAATGAAGTGAGATGTGGATTGGGTTGAATTGGATGGAATTGGGTCGCGTAAGTTTTTTATTTAATTAAATTATAAATTTTATTATATATAAAATTAAAATAAAAATTTAAATACACTAATTGAAAAAATTAGTTCTTAAACAAATTTAAAAAAAGATAAAAAAGTAAATTACAGTCACTCTCGTTTTTTTTAATAAACACTTCCATCACGTCCGTTTTCCCCTATTTAGTACCTGGAGTAGTACCATCATAAGAATGTTCAGCGACTCCAGCAGTGCTTTCTCTCTTCTGTCAAATCAGCCCAGCTGCGACCGCTTGAGGGTTGGGACGGCCAGTTTTCACCACTACAAGCACTCCCATACAGCAATTGTTCAACCGTGGCCCAAGCCCATGGGCTTCCCAGTTTCAAGGAAAGTGGAGCTACTAATACTCTGCTTGTGATGGCTTCTGATCTGGGATCAGGGCCAATTACTCATTCTAATACTCAGTATACAGGAGAACTGGGGCCTAGATAAAAATTTCTGTGAACCCGGGGGGTCTGGGGGCTTTGATTCTTCAGTTCAGTACATGCACTTGGTCACTTTGAATTTCCCTGAATTAAGGTACTGCCACCTGTGTTTTCAATAACCAAATGTTTATTTATTTATTTATTTCCCGATAGACCAAAGACTTTATGTGGTTTCTGTGTTGTGATGTAATGCTGATTGGCATGACATTTATTTGCTGTTTAATTGATCTCGCTTGTCTCTGACGTGCCACCATAACATGTTCTCCTCAGCATACCTAAATGTATTATGTGAAATAACAAAACTGTTGTGAAATGAATATATTTAGCGCAGTTTATGACATCGAAACAAAATAAGGTTCTACCATGTTGAGTAACAACAATCAAGTCTGTTTCAAATGTTTTAGATGCAACATAATTTGTTCTCAGTCCGCACAGGATTTTTATATGTTTAAACTACACCGCTTAACAATGTATTGATCTCTCCAACGATATTGACAGTCCTTTCATCGAACATTCTTGAAAGGGTACTCTCGCAAAGTTTCTTCAACTCCCTGCTTTTCACAAGGGCTGCTTCCTGCACTCAGAGAGTAAAATGCTATATTTGAGGTCAAAAAAGCATTATGATCTCTCCCTTGATATAACAGTCTGGTAATAGGGGGAAAAACTAAGAAACCGTAAGTTGTGAAAAAACATATGAACATTTCTAGCATGGAGGTAAAGTCAAATATCAAGAGTCGAAAATGGAGAATACAAATGAGAAAGCGTCAGAGACTTGAGGAGATCGGGACTGAATGGGACTGAATAGTTTCGAGAGTGGTATTTTGTGAGGAACCTTTGAACATGCATTGAAGATCTGTTTTTTCGTATTTTTGTTTTGCTATCTTTTAAGTTGTTTTGATAGGATTTGGTTCTTTTGGTTTGAATTAGGATAGGAATAAGAGGGGTTTATCCTTTGTGGCATTTATCTATTAGAGTTTGAATTAGGGAAAAGTTTTGTATATTTTTTCGGTTGAATGGAATAAAGAAAGCATCGGAAATTTTATCAAACACAAACTCTCTCAAGATCCAAGGTTCTCTTGTTCACGAGCCTCAAACTAAACAAAACAACATAGGGCGTCAAGGCCGAAAACAAAACAAGAAGGAAATCCTTTCCGACTTGCAAGATTTTCTGCCGCATCGTCCCGTAACGAGATCCCAAACACGAAGACATAACATATTTTTATGGGTTCATATATATCGGGTCTAGAAGTTACTTGGATAAGGGGAAAAAGAATTGAAGTAACACCAGAGTTTGTTAAGAGGGGTTATGTCTTTCTTCTCGTAAAAGGATTTAATCCTTGGCGGAGCGTTTCACTACTAATAATTTTCTTGGTGCACGACAATTCTTCAAATTTTGCCATCTATGGTCTAATGCCGAAGATGTTCAAGAGGAAGCTTTTCGCTAGAAAGAATTTTGGGGCACAACAACAATTCTTGAAGGCGTCTGGTAGTGTCAGTATATAAAAATTTAATTAGATGTAAAACAAGTAGAGATGTTAGAGGATGAACTTTCCATCTCGAATACTAAACAGGGAGCAATGGGAAAGACAATACAAGTAAACAGCCGCAGGATTTTCTGGGTGTATCTTTGAGTGGCTCGATAGAGGCTAGTAACTACTCCTATAGCATATTTCGACCATAACACTTCATTAGCTGGAGCTAGGGTAGGGAGAGAGGGAGTGCCTTTCTTCTCGTAAAAGGATTGAATCATTGGCTGACTGATTAGTTTTCTTAGTGGATGAGTTTATTTTCAGTTTTATCATCGCAATTTCTTGCTTGGAAAAATCGCGCGTATCAGTAAGCATGCAATAATTTAACATCATATCAGCTTATTGAAAAATGCAGCATTTCTTAAAGTTCCGAAATAGTTTAGCTAACCTGCTTTGGCCACGACGAAGATAATGAATTCTGAAGCTCCATCCGTTTAATGTAAAGGTCTTCTAATCCTCCCTTTAACTTAACCTCATGGTGCTTCTTTTCCTCCAGTGTGCTAACCAAACGATCCAAAAATCTGTGATTTTAAATGAATTAATAATGAAATCAATTGGTAACGTCAGTACAAATAAATGTATATAGAACGAACAAGTAAACCGAATGCAAAAACGAGTTACTATGCAAGGATTTTGAGGCTATCCAAATTAGCCATGATGCCTAGCAGATTCCAAATGAAGAAGTTTAAACACTGAAGTACGATTTGGTTCATATCAATTTGGTTTAAGATGACGATGAACTACAGTGTTTGATGCAACAAACATCATAAGACAGCAAAAATGTTACTAAGTCCTCACAGGAAGAATAACACATCGGATAAGGAAAGAGAGAGAATCACATGAAATAGTTAAGAAAACCTTTTAGAATTAAGTATCATGATCAGGTCCCGAGTTTTCCTATTTGTTAATAATGAAATGGCCGAAGAGACATCAGTGACAATTGCTTGGATTGAGTCAGAAGTGTATTGCTGCAGCACAAAGGGAGCTACTGACTGAACTTGGTGTTGTAAGGATAATGTTTCTTCATTCGTCAATTCAAGAAATCGCTGGTTCAAAAACGCCTTGGCCTGATGTTGGTAGTGCAAATGACAAATGAAAAAAAAGTAACATAAATCAGCATACAAACATAAATAACAGGTTAAGATCATTTGAGAAGTTGCGCTAAAAAAAAGTGAACAAAAAACCCCCACACAGAAAGCTAGTCAGCAAGATTCATATCAATGTCATGGTTCAATGTGATAATCAATTCGGTGTGTCCATTGATACCTCAAATAAGTCATCGAGAATCTTATTCCTATATTCTGTCTCCATAAGCGGACTCCTGTCATGGTTATTTCCAGGTTCTTCAGTTTTATTGTGGTGATGTCTTGTACCAGATTCCATGGAGACATTTGGTTCTGTGGCTCCACCAAGTTGCGCATTTTCAACACTAACATCCCAAGACATCTCTTCCACAGAGACATCTGCATTTGGTGAAACCTGAGGATACCTAACACCATATTCATGAGGAGAATTTGGCGAAATATCACTGGCATTAACAATTTCATATGGACCCAGTCCATTGCCGTTATCTTCTATTTCTTCCACAGTACCAATATCCCAATCAATCTGAGAGCTCTCTAAAGTAATATCCCAGTCAATGCTGTCAGACAAAATGTCCGCTGAGCCAGCTATAACAGCAGGCTCAGGATGGAATGCTCGAGCATATAAAGAAGCAATAACTTCAGGACTCGCAGAAACATGAAGGGAAGGAGGATTTTGACGAACATACTGCAAGTTTGTTAAAACCGACCCAGGTCTTTTCTGCAAATAAAATTTCTTAAAAAGGTGGCAAAATAATGGCAAATGCATTGAAATGCATCCAGAATCATTTAAGTAAATAAATATGCAATTTCCTCACATTCTTTTCTGTATGAGCATCTCTAACAAAGGTTGAGTATAATTCAATGGCCCGTGAAACAGAATTATTGTTCAGTACTTCTACGATCCTGCTAAAAATACTTGGAAGAGATTGTATTGCAGTTTCTACCAACTCAGATCGCACATTAATACCCTGCAATGTTAGGACACTTACGTGTAAAATAGAAAAAGAAAGTTCAAAAAAGCAATGACAGCACTGTAGGCCCTTGGCCATACCTGCAATCCTAACTCCAGACAAGCCTCTGTATATTTTGCAGCAGAAAGAGTAGCATTTCTTTTTATATCAATTTCCTTCCTCTCTAATTCTGCAAGCTGATGTTGGGCCTTTTGGAGTTGCTTCTTTTGATATGGACTTCATAATGGAAACAAAATTTGAACGATAAAAGTGAGAGCATATAACAGGCTATTAACAGCTAATTCGAAGCTGAATACCGCCTAAAAGACTACATTTGTTCTTACATTTCATAGTTCACATTTTGGACCATTATCTGAGCAGCCTCGCCAAGAAAAATATGATCTTTCTCATAAGCACGCACTATTGTTTCCCAATCACCCTATAGAACTTGTAAACATTTGTCACAACTTCTATGGAAAAAGTTCAGAGGCACAAACAGACAGCAGAACAAAATTCACATAGTTATGAATGAGACTGAAATTGCGTGTCTTACAGCTGGACCTGAAAGCCGGCCAAATATATTACGGCTTTCTCCAGTCGACTTGAGAAGAATTTCATATATTTTCTTCGCCTCCAGGTAGCCAATCCCTGAAAACTCATAATGCTTGCAAACCGAAATCACACAATTTCTTAAAAACTACGAAGGAATATATTAATTAATATTGGAAGAAATGAAAAACCTTCGGGGTCTAGGGTTAGGAAAAAAGGATCAATGTCTTTCGGGAGTGAAGAAAACGCAGTCGTAATCTTTGCCCTTAGAGCAGCCATTCGCTTCCTCCAATCCAATGGAATTCTCTTCCGATCCACCAACCATTCTTCAATAGTGTAAACCTTTTTTCTAATTTAACCGAAAAATCATCTAAAAATGATAAATAACAGATTCAGTGACATACCTCCGAGACGAGTAAATGCGATGTCGATAGGGAGGGTCTGAATTTCATCTTGTTTTTGCATCTTCATTCAAGTTCGCGTCGCAGTCGTAGGACTACTCCTCAAAGGCAGGGCCTATGCATAAACTCTCAAATAAATTAAAGCCCAAAAAACGTGGACGCGTTGATGACACTTCATATAAATCGCGCCCAATATTCTAAGTTCATCCAAAAAAGTATGAGATAAAAAGAAGAATTAAACTTTTGTCATTTGTCAAAACATTTAACTATTCCATCCATTTTCATTTACTCCGTCAACTCGATCCTTATAGCACTTGATGATAACATGTATTAGAATATAGAGAGATCTAGCTACTAATCCAATATCTTATAAATTCAAGATAATTTTTTCACTCCAAATAAATATTGTTAAAAAGAATTTTATAAAAAGGGCATGTTTGGTAGGTGATATGAGGTTATTAATTTAAACCAACTTTGATTGATAAATACGTAATAGTTGAGATAAAATAATATTTCTTAAA
This sequence comes from Primulina huaijiensis, assembly GCF_012295235.1. Lineage (NCBI taxonomy): Eukaryota > Viridiplantae > Streptophyta > Magnoliopsida > Lamiales > Gesneriaceae > Primulina > Primulina huaijiensis. The sequence goes on from NC_133321.1 coordinate 2,898,744, forward strand.
AGTAAAAATTTACGGTAAAAAATAAAAATATCAAACTCATAAAATATATTAAATTACACACTTTATAAAATTTTCTCCATTCAATTGTGTTTTTCTTCACAAATTGAGAGGCGTATTTATAGAATTTTTTTCGAAATAATCAAAAAATAAATACATCATCACACACTAATTTTCAATATTTACAACTCTTATTTTCAACATTCAATAATTTCAACTCTTATTTTCAACATTCAATAATTTCAACTCTTATTTTCAACACTCCCCCTTGTGATGATGATCATGATACAATGATTGTCTTCATTACGTGTTTTTATACTAGCTCGTTAAAAACCTTACTTGAAAAAATCCATTAGGATAAAAAATCATAGTAAGAGAAAAAGAGTGCAGTCACGTAAACTCTCCCTCATGTTAACACGAACGATTCTTCATAAATTTCATAGATTGTGCATCTCAATGTTATATAATGCTTTCTGAATATTATAGTAGGAAATGCCTTTGTGAATAGATTTGATGAGTTTTCACTTGATTGAATGTAATGAATATCAATATATTTATTCTTCTCAAGCTCTTGGGTGAATATGAAGAACTTAGAGGGAATATGTTTAGTTCTGTCGATTTTTATATATCCTTCTTTCATTTGAGCAACACATGCAGCATTATCATCATACAGTGTCACGGGCTTCTTGTCGAATGATAATCCGCATGAAATTTGGATATGTTCAGTCATTGATTTTAACCACACACATTCACGATTTGCTTCATGTAGTGCAATTGTGAGAGTCCAGCCCAAACAAGAGGCCCAACCCATGTTTTTTTTTATTATTATTATTATTATTAAGCAAATAAGATAATTAAGCAAATAAGAAAAGAAGTTTCTCTCTCCTCATCTTCATCTTCTCGATCGAAAGCAGCATATTTCTTCTTTTTCAATTTCGAAATTCTTTTCAACGATTGTGTCTGTTTCGATCATCCAAAAATTAAAGTAAATACATTTTCGGATAGCTCTCGTCGCAAGCTACGCATTGATACCCATTTTGCACAGAAATCTCACGATACTTTTCGAGCCCGTCGGAAACCATCGATCGTTTTCACCGAAATTTGTGAGGAAACTCTCGGTTTAAGTTTCCTAGAACTTTATTTCGAAGCCTTGAGGTATTTCGGGTTTCGAAATTTTGGGTATTTTGAATTATTCGAATTTCAACAATTGATATATGTTGTATTATTGATTGTAGGTGAATTATTGAGTCGATTCGAGGAATTTATCGACTTTTTCAGAATTTAGTTTGCTGAATTTCGAATTTTCAGATTTATAAATTGGGATATTTCGACTTTTGAGCTGTACATGCGCTAGTCGGACACCGTTAAGATGTTGTGATTTGAAATTTTAAGTTCTGGAAATTTAGTGTGAATTTTGGAATTACTTTCAATAAATTCCTTGATTATTTAACTAAGATAGGAATTGATGTGCAATAAATAATTTTGCCACAAGATTGGAGTTTTCGAGAAATATTTAAGATATTTTGTGGTAAATTAAAGTCATTTGAGGTACGTACGAACTGTTTTCATTACGACGTCTATTATGACGTGAGATGACGTTGAGTATTTTGTAATGAGTTGTGGCATACTTTATGTGCTACTGTGAATACGTGATTGCATTCATGCATTTATTTGAGTTGATCTTATTAGTGCATAGCATTTCGAGCCTTGACTCTGTTGATTGCTATTATTACTGATCTATCGAGTTGTTGCGTCATCAATGGAGCGGGTGGGTAGGATTAGCACTTCTGATGACTTGCATGAGGGCTGAGCGGGTAGCTCCCGTACCCTCGATGCTACGTGCATGGATGAGTGGCGACTTGATGTTGCGTTGCTACATTCCTGGCACGGGTGGCCACTGTTACTGTTGTTGATTCGATTCATTTGGACTTCGTTTGGTATCCGTTATCGGTTGTTACCTTTCACGCATTGCATTGCATCGCATTTTACTTGATTTTATTTCATGTCAGTCATATTTGTAGTAATATTACTGGTTCGTCGTACTGGGGCCCGACCCCTCGTTTTTTTTTTTATGTTGTGGTTGTTTTTGATGCCATAGCAGGTTATCCAGCAAGATNGACATATATATATATATATCTTAATAATATATATGTATATATATATGTATATATATATTATGGAGTCATACATTTACCGGAGAGATGCCCCGTGTAGCTGTACTGTTATTTTTACGATGTTTTGAATTGATAGTTGTGTGATCGAGCCTTGCCGGCTCTACATGTGTTTAGTCCTGGCCAGTGCGGCTATAGGTTGTGAATTGATGTTATGACTTTATTTCGAGTATATAAATATTATTTGTGATGTTTTGTTTTTTTGGGCAAGTCCTATTTACGAATAGGTCATGCCGAAATTTCTGTAGGCCCAAAATGAAAAATTTTAATCGCTTTCGCTGTTTACATTAATAAATCCTGGTTGTTTGGTCATTAAATATTAATCAGGAGCACGGGCCCCTACAGTTGGTATCAAATCGTAACTGGGATATGCTCGAATTAGAGTCTAGGACACTTGAGTCTAGACACAAATAACATGATTGTACATGTGTTTGACTATTTGCTCTTATTTGAATTATTTGGTGTGATTTGCTTGAATTTACCTACGTTAGAATGACTAGCTGATTAGGCATAGAATGTAGTTTAGAAATTGCCTATAAGTTTCTTTTACCTGTTATCTGCCTGGTGATTTAATCCTCGTGTCTTGTAAAATGGCACCTGGAGGAAGAGGTAAAAAGGAAAATAAATAGTGTAAGAATCTGAGGCGCAAAATGTTCGAGGACTTGCAGATATCATTAGAGGTAGATGTGGTCGACCTCGAGGACAAGTCGCTCAAAATGTTGAAGAAGAAGTGAACCAAGAACCTCCTCGACCTGAAAGACCTGGAGCTAGACAGGTAGCGATTGAGCAAGAAGTGGAACAGCTGACACAAAAAGTTGGAGGAATGCAGTTAATAATTTCTCAGTTCCATTAATTACGTCCTCCAAAATTCTTTGGCAATTAGAGCGGCGAAAAAGCAGCAGGCTGGCTGACAAGTATAAATCATCTATTTAATTTGTTGGAGTATTCCCAATATATTAGATTGAAGCTTGCCATCTACCAACTTAAAGACCGAGCACAACTCTGGTGGGAAGCCACAGAGGAAGCAATGAAGGACTCTGGTGAAATTATTACTTGGGATGCTTTTCGTGCTCACTTTACCCAAGAATATGCACCACTATCATAAGATGCTGCTAAAGAAGAAGAGTTCAATCAGTTGGTGCAGGGCAATAAATCAGTGGTGGAATATGTTTCACAGTTTTCTGCTCTTTTGCCCTATGTTCCACATGTTGCTAGGAATGATCAGGCTAAACTATCACGTTTTCTGCACGGGTTGCAGCGGACTGTTCATACTTTGGTAATGACTTGATCGCCTAATACGTATATTCAAGCAGTGGAAAAGGCGAAGAAAATTGAAGCAAGTTTGCTCAGAGGAGACCCACAGCCAGGTCCATCATCTGTTTCTCAGGGATCTGGGAGTAGTATGTCATTGCCAGTGGATTTACCTCCATATCAGCCTATACAGTCATACCAACAACCCAAACAGCAGAGGTACAGGGCAAAAGTAAAGCAATTCAAGAAGAAGTCTCAATCCAGCTCCTCAAGTTCAGGCAGTGCACGAGGGGGAGGTTCTGTTTGGTCGTCTAGCACTGTGCATTGTGACCGATGTGGTGGTCGACATTTCAGTTCCCAATGTGTAGGAGTTCAGGGGACTTGTCATAATTGTGGTCAGATTGAAAATTACGCCAGAGTATGTCCTAATGCAGGGAGACAGCAATTCCAGCCACAACAGTTGGGTCAAGTTCCCCATGGACCAGCCTTTAGACCATATGCTCCTACCCAATCATTTCAGCAGTCTAGTTACCCACCTCCCAGAGGTCCTATTCAGTAGCCATTTCCAGGGCCACAGCAATCCCAAGTCCATGCTTTGACTCAGGACCAGGCTCAGGATGCACCAGGAGGAATGATTGCAGGTATTTGTTATGTTTTTTACTATCCTGCACGCATATTGATAGACACAGGAGCATCTCATTCATTTTTATCTGCTGCATTTGTTGATGAGCATGAGATTTCTACTATTCTTTTGTTGGATACTGTGTCAGTTGCTGCTCATGCCGGTGTATATTTGATGTCCTGTGAGATAGTTTTGAACTGTGTACTTAGATTTGAGGGTAATATTATGATAATAAATCTAATCAAATTAGCCATGACTGATTTTGATTGTATTCTGGGTATGGATGTGTTGACGAATTATCGAGCCACTGTGGATTGTTTCCATGGAGTTGTCAGATTTAGACCGTATTATGGCAGCAAATGGAATTTTTATGGTTATGATTCAGAGTCTCGAATTCTATTAGTATCTGCAATGGAAATGTTTAGGTTGTTGTCAATCGACAATGAAGGATTTTTGACCTATGCTCTTGATGCAACACGGGAAGAACGATTGAAAGTTTCAGACATTCCCGTTGTCAAGGATTTTTCAGATGTATTTCCTGATGAGATTCCAGGTTTTCCGCCTCAAAGGGAAATAGATCTTAGCATTGAATTGATACCAGAGACGAATCCTATTTCTAGAGCACCATATCGTTTAGCTCAAACAGAGTTGAAAGAAATCAAGGAACAGCTACATGATTTACTGGAGAAAGGCTATATCAGACCAAGTTTGTCTCCCTGGGGAGCTCCAATATTGTTTGTTAAGAAGAAAGACGAAACGATGAGAATGTGCATCGATTATCGGCAGTTGAACCGGGCTACTGTGAAGAATAAGTATCATCTGCCACGTATTGACGACTTGTTTGATCAGTTACAAGGTACTTTTGTGTATTCCAATATTGATCTTCGTTCTGGATACCATCAGCTCAGAGTCCGAGAGGAAAATCTTCCTAAGACAGCATTTCGGACACGTTATGGACACTATGAATTCCTAGTCGTACCGTTTGGTTTGACTAATGCACCCACAGTGTTTATAGATTTAATGAACCGTGTATTTTGAGAATTCATCGATAGATTCGTTATTGTATTTATTGATGATGTCTTGATTTATTCTAAGTCAAAAACAGAGCACAAAGAACATTTGGCACTAGTCCTTCAGGCACTCAGAGAAGCGCGGTTGTATGCCAAATTTTCGAAGTGTGAGTTCTGGATGGACAGAGTTTTATTTTTAGGCCATGTTATATTAGGACAAGGAGTATCTGTTGATCCTAGTAAAGTTGAAGCTGTTATCAATTGGCCTAAACCAACAAATGTGTCTGAAATTCGAAGCTTTTTGGAATTAGCTGGGTATTATAGGCGTTTTACTGAGGGATTTTCTAAAATAGCTAGGCCGATGACCCAGTTGACATAGAAAGATCGACGTTTTGTATGGGCTGCAGAATGTGAGTCTAGCTTCCGGACTTTGAAAGAAAAGTTGACCACAGCTCCAGTGCTAGCTTTGCCTTCAGGCTCAGGTGGATTTGTTGTCTGTACAGATGCTTCTCTAAATGGACTGGGTTGTGTTTTGATGCAAAATGGGCGAGAGATTGCATATTCATCGCGTCAGTTGAAGCCACATGAGACTCGATATCCAGTTCATGATTTGGAGTTAGCTGCCATTGTGTTTGCATTGAAGATATGGCGTCATTATCTGTACGGGGAACAATTTGTGATTTATTCTGATCACGAGAGTCTGAAGTATCTTTTCACACAGTCCGACTTGAATATGAGACAGCTTCGATGGTTGGAATTACTTAAGGGCTTTGATTGTGAGATTCAGTACCAACCAAGGCGGATGAATCAAGTTGCAGATGCTCTGAGCAGAAAGGTTCAGCCTAAAATGTTGGCATCTTTGACTATTTCAAAAGTTCGTGAGCATTTGGGAACTTCGGGATGGACTTACCAGTCTAGGGGCGACTACTTTATAGTTTCATCTATTCAAGTTGAACCACAAATTGTTTCTAAAATTAAAGCAGCACAGAGAACTGATCCACATGTTCATAGATTGGAAGAATTGAATGAGACAGATCAAACATACAAGTTCAGTGTTGCTTCAGATGGATGTCTACGCTATAATGGTAGACTTGTGGCTCCGAATTTAATAGACATAAAAGAAGCTATACTTCGCGAAGCTCATTGTAGTCGACACAGTGTAAATCCTGGAATCAGAAAGATGTATCATATCTTGAAATCTCATTACTGGTGGGTAGGTATGAAGAAAGAGATTTATGACTTTGTGGCTAGATGTTTGACGTGTCAATAGGTTAAAGCTGAGAGAATGAGACCTGGTGGTATGTTACATAGTCTTGAAGTGCCACAGTGGAATTGGGAACACATTGCTATGGATTTTGTGACACACCTACCTAGTTCTAATCGTGGTTGTGATGCGATTTGGGTGATTGTGGATAGATTATCCAAATCAGCTCATTTTATTCCTTAAGATCGTGCTTGTACTTATAAGAAAATGACAAAAATGTACATCGATCATGTAGTAAGATTGCATGGTGTGCCTGTAACCATAGTATCTGTAATGCCCGAGATTTTGATTCCATTAATCTTGAATTAATATGATTATAGATGGACCATTCAGAGACCAGATTGGGTGAAGCATGTGCTTTATGTATATTTTTTACAGACCTGTTGGCGCCCGAGCGGTAGTTTGTGACCGCCCGAGCGCCAGTGTTCAATAGGATTATGTTCGGGCAGAAGATGTGGCGCCCGGGCGGTAGTTTGTGACCGCCCGAGCGCCAGTGCATAACAAGTGCGGGCAGAACATTCCGCGCCCGGGCGGTAATTCTTGACCGCCCAAGCGCCGCCTGAAATATGTGAAAAGAGGACACGTAGCTTAGACATGCAAATTGATATATATATAAAGTTGCAATTCATTCATTTCCTCCCAGCAAAAGAAACGATAAGAGCTCCTGGGAAACTACGAAAAATCCTTACGCCTTTTATCTTGTAGATTGGTGATTTACGAAAGATCCGTCCGTCTGATTTTAAATCCGACTTCAGTACTGTGTTCCTATCGACGCAGGCTTCAACTGGACGTAAGTTTTACTACGTTTTGAGATGATTTGAAATTATGGTATTGCCAGAATCTGATATGATTCCTATATAATGTTCTTAATATGTTAGACATCATATAATCGAAACTGGATTGAAGAACGGATACCGTATAGAATTGTTATGCATTTCAGAGTTGATTTGACTGAGATTTGATAGCAGATTTGTATTGTTATTGATTATGAGTTGCGAGAACGGATATCTGTTGATTGTATTGCTGGGTATATTGATATTGTACCCTCGATATTGTCATTGCCAGATTGAGTATTGACAGGCTTTGAGTTCGAGACTTTGACAGAATCAGATTGACAGAAAGAAAGGTATAATTCATGTTGATTCGGGAAGATACAACTCGAGTTAGATTTGATTCGAGTTTCCCAAAATCACATACTAGATTTCTATACCTTGCTATGCTTGTGCTTTATCTTGATTTAGTTACACGCATTGAGATAGGAGAGTCATTGGCAGATTTGCCAAACTTTCTAGATGTTCGATGGTATCGAAGCATAGGAGAAGATCGACTCCGATTGTAGAGACTCGATACAGACAGGATCGAAGTCTAGGAATAAGACGTACCACCACCACGATTGGGAGAGTAGGTGGGAGACTTGTTACATCTTATTCACACCGGGATCCCTAGACTTAGATATGAGTCGAGTCAAAGAATAAGAGTCGAAGAATTTTATCTGTATTCACTATTGAGTCATAATTACTGATTCATGTGTTATGATTTTGTATTTAATTGCATGACATGCATGTATACATGTTTTATACTGGGATTTGTTCTCACCGGAATATCCGGCTGTTGTTGTGTCTGTATGTGTGCATATCAACAGGTGGGACAGGATCAGGGTCAAGACAAAGATGAGAGATCGAGATAGCATGGAGATTTCGGGCTGAGAAGAAGAACTAGTGGTTTATTACTAGACATGTATTTACATTGTAAACACTAGTAGGATACTTGTAGTTGAACAAGTAAATGATACTTTGAGTTAAATAATATGATAGCATTATGTATGATTTATATACACTTGTTTATAATGTTAAAAGCAAAATTTTGACCTACATTTTCTAGCAAAGATCCACTTAATCCCAAAGATAATTGAGTTAGAGCCCGGGTCCCCACAGTATCAGATCGTGATCCCAGGTTTGCTTCAAAGTTTTGGGGTAGTTTGCAATCAGCATTGGGTTCAAAGTTGGCAATGAGCACTGCATATCACCCACAGACAGATGGTCAGTCAGAGATGACCATTCAGACACTCGAGGACATGTTGCGAGCAGTCATGATGGATTTTAGTGGTGGTTGGCAAGAATCATTGTCACTTGTTGAATTCTCTTACAATAACAGCTTCCAGGCAACCGTCGAGATGGCACCATTTGAAGCTCTATACGGCAGAAAATGTAGATCTCCGATATGCTAGGAACATGTAGGAGAACGACAGATGTCAATGCCAGAATTTATACAAGAAATGAAAGAGAATGTTGAAATGATCAGGAAAAGAATTAAAGCAGCTCAAGATCATCAAGCCAGCTATGCTAATAAAACACGTAGGCCTTTAGAATTTCAGGTTGGCGATCAGGTTTTCTTGAAGGTATCACCATTTCGTGGTACTATGAGATTTGGGCGTAAAGGGAAGCTAGCTCCGCGTTATATTGGTCCGTATACGATTGTTGAGAGGATTGGCACTTTGGATTATCGTTTGGAATTAACACAGAGTTTGTCTGCGATACACGATGTGTTTCATGTATCTATGATGCGGAAGTACGAGCCCGATCCTTCTCATGTCTTGAGGACTGATGAGATGGAGTTAGATAGTTCTCTTAGCTATGTTGAGCATCCAGTGCAAATTCTTGATCGCAAATAGAAGCAATTGAGGACTAAGACGATTCCACTGGTTATGGTGCAGTGGAGTATACATGGGAGAGAAGAAGCTCCATGGGAATTAGAGGCTAAGATGCGCCAAGAATGGCCTCATTTGTTTGAACATGTAATAAATTATTCCATGTATTCTGATTTTCCTATGTACTATCAGTGGTAATTGTTTATAAACCACTTCCGTACAAATGTTGTGTATGCTAGATTTCGGGGACGAAATCTTTTCTTAGTAGGGGAGAATGTGAGAGTCCGGCCCAAACAAGAAGCCCAGCCCATGTTTTTTTTTTATTAGTATTAAGCAAATAAGATAATTAAGCAAATAAGAAAACAAGTTTCTCTCTCCTCGTCTTCATCTTCTCGACCGAAAGCTGCATATTTCTTCTTTTTCAATTTCGAAATTCTTTTCGTCGATTGTGGTCGTTTCGATCATCCAAAAATTAAAGTAAATACATTTTCGGATAGCTCTCATCGCAAGCTACGCATTGATACCCATTTTGCACAGAAATCTCACGATACTTTTCAAGCCCGTCGGAAACCGTCTCTCGTTTTCATCAAAATTTGTGAGGAAACTCTCGGTTTAAAATTCCTAGAACTTTACTTCGAATCCTTGAGGTATTTCGGGTTTCGATGTTTTGGGTATTTTGAATTATTCGAATTTCAACAATTGATATATGTTGTATTATTGATTGTAGGTGAATTATTGAGTCGATTCGAGGTATTTATCGACTTTTTCAGAATTTAGTTTGCTGAATTTCGAATTTTCAGATTTATAAATTGGGATATTTCGACTTTTGAGCTGTACATGCGCTAGTCGGACACCGTTAAGATGTGATTTGAAATTATAAGTTCTGGAAATTTAGTGTGAATTTTGGAATTACTTTCGATAAATTCCTTGATTATTTAACTAAGATAGGAATTGATGTGCAAAAAATAATTTTGCCACAGGATTGGAGTTTTCGAGCAATATTTAAGATATTTTGTGGTAAATTAAAGTTAGTTGAGGTACGTACGAACTCTTTTCATTACGACGTCTATTATGACGTGAGATGACGTTGAGTATTTTGTAATGAGTTGTGGCAATGCTTTATGTGCTACTGTGAATACGTGATTGCATTCATGCATTTATTTGAGTTGATCTTATTAGTGCATAGCATTTCGAGCCTTGACTCCGTTGATTGCTATTATTACTGATCTATCGAGTTGTTGCCTCATCGATGGAGCGGGTGGGTAGGATTAGCACTTCTGATGACTTGCATGAGGGCTGAGCGGGTAGCTCCCATACCCTCGATGCTACGTGCATTGATGAGTGGCGACTTGATGTTGCGTTGCTACATTCCTGGCACGGGTGGCCACTGTTACTGTTGTTGATTCGATTCATTTGGACTTCGTTTGGTATCCGTTATCGGTTGTTACCTTTCACGCATTGCATCGTATTTTACTTGATTTTATTTCATGTCAGTTATATTTGTCGTAATATTACTGGTTCGTCGTACTGGGGCCCGACCCCTCGTTTTTTTTTATGATGTGGTTGTTTTTGATGCCTTAACAGGTTATCCAGGAGGATTTGACGCGTCTGGTGGAGCGTCAGGTAGTGGTGCCCAGTCGTCGAGTGATGGTTGAGAGTTCTCATATATATATATATACTATATTATGGAGTCATACATTTACCGAGGAGATGCCCCGCGTAGCTGTACTGTTATTTTTACGATGTTTTGAATTGAGAGTTGTGTGATCGAGCCTTGCCGGCTCTACATGTGTTTAGTTATGGCCAGTACGGCTATAGGTTGTGAATTGATGTTATGGCTTTATTTCGAGTATATAAATATTATTTGTGATGTTTTGTTTTTTTGGGGAAGTCCTATTTACGAATAGGTCATGCCGAAATTTCTGTAGGCTCAAAATGGAAAATATTAATCGCTTTCGCTGTTTACATTAATAAATCCTGGTTGTTTGGTCATTAAATATTAATCAGGAGCCCGGGCCCCCACAGCAATAATCTCGGCGTGATTTGATGAAATTGTTATGAGTGTTTATTTCTGTGAACGTCAAGAAATTGTAGTGTCTCCACAAGTAAATATATATCTGGTTTGGGAACGTGCCTTGTGTGGATCACATAAGTACCCAGCATCAGCATAACCTATTATACTTTGATTGGTATCTTTTGAATACAAAAATCCCAAGTTTTTCGTTCCTCGTAGATAACAGAATATATGTTTAATTTTGTTCCAGTGTCTCTTTGTTGGATATGAGCTAAATCTTGCTAATAAATTTACAGCAAAAGATATATCAGGTCTTGTACAATTTGCAAGATACATAAGGGCACCAATAGCACTTAGATATGGTACTTCTGGACCAAGAATAACTTCATCATCTTCACATGGACGGAATGGATCCTTTTCTAGCTTAATGATATAACAAACATTGAAGTACTCAAAGGATTTGATTTATCCATATTAAAACGTTTAAGGACCTTTTAATATAATTTGACTTGTGAACAAATATTCCACATTCTTTTTATTGAATTTGCAAACCTAAACAATACTTTGTTTTTCCAAGGTCTTTCATTTCAAATTCTTCCTTCAAGTACAACACAACTTCTTGAATTTTCTTATTCGTTCCAATGATGTATAAATCATCAACATATACAACAATAATTACGAATCCGGATGTTGTTTTCTTAATGAAAACTCAAAGACCTATTGAATTGTTTACATATCCCTTTTTCATCAAGTGTTCACTTAGTTGATTATAACAGATTCGACCGGAATGCTTTAACCTATATAATGATCTTTTCAATTCACATAATAACATTCTTTGGGTTTTGAACTTTGTGCTTCAGGCATCTTAAATCCTTCGGGATTTTCATATATAGATATATATTACTATCGAGTGATCCGTATAAGTAAGCTATGACAACATCCATAAGACTCATTTCTAAATTTTCAGATACCGCCAAACTAATCAAATACTGAAACATAATTGCATCAATAACGGGAGAATACGTTTCTTCATAATCAATTCCGAGTCTTTGAGAAAAACCTTGTGCAACAAGTCGACCTTTATATCTTACTATTTCATTTTTCTCATTTCGCTTTCGAATAAAAATTCATTTGTACCCAACAGGTTTTACACCTTCAGGTGTAAGGATTGTAGGTCAAAAAACGTTACGTTTATTTAGCGAATCAAATTCTACCAGGATGACGTCTTTTCATTTTATCCAGTCCTATCAATTTTTACGTTCATCAAAAGATTTTGGTTCATGATCTTCATTGTCATTTATGATGTCAAATGTCACATTGTAAGAAAATATCTCATCAATTTCTTTTATATCTTTTCGGTTCCATTTTTTCCAGTATTAATATAATTGATAGAGATTTCACGATTTTCATCAGTTTTTGGTTCTAACAGAACATTTTCATTATCATGTATTTCTGCCGGAATATCATTCTCTATTTTGTGATCATCGTGTTTCTCTATGCTTTTTCTTTTTCGAGGATTTTTATCTTTAGAACCGATTGGCCTTCCATGCTTCAATCGTTTTATGACATCATGAATGTCTTCAATTTGTTTTTTTGGAATTTCAATTCGAGCAGGGGCATTTACAGCATGTATATATGATTTAGTTACCCTTTAGTGTCTACAAATGCATCTGGTATTTGATTTGTTATTCTTTGCAAGTGCACAATTTTCTGTACATTTTTTCACATTGTTTAGTTCTTGGATCCATATGTAACAATGATGATGTATACCATGTAATTTCTTTTTCGATATGTTTCTTTTCTCCCCCTAACATTGAGAAGATTTTCTTATTAAAATCACAATCAGCAAAACGTGCTGTAAACACGTCGCCTGTTTGATGCTCAAGATATCGAATGATTGAGGGGCTATCATAACCAATATAAATTCCAATCTTTCTTTGAGGTCCCATTTTTGTTCGTTGAGACTGTGCAATAGGCACATATACCATACATCCAAAAATTCTCAGATGAGAAATGTCTGGTTTATTACCAGAGGCAAGCTGCAATGGAGAGTATTTATGATATACACTTGGTCTGACAGCATGTAAAATTGCATGTCCCCATATAGAAACATGGAGTTTTGTTTTCATAATAATTGGTCTAGCAATAAGTTGTAGACGTTTAATTAATGATTCGGCTAATCCATTTTGTGTATGTACATGAGCAACATAATGCTCAATAGTGATTCCCATTGACATACAATAATCATTGAAAGTCTGGGAAGTAAATTCGCCAGCATTATCAAGTCTAATTTTCTTGATTATATGATAGGGAAATTGATTCCGTAATTTTATTATTTGAGCAAGTAATCTTGCTAATAGCACATTCCGAGTTGATAATAAACATACATGTGACCATCTGCTAGAGGTATCGATCAATAGCATAAAATATCTAAATGGTCCACATGATGGATGAATTGGCCCACAAATATCACCCTGAATATGTTCAAGAAACATGGATGATTCAGTTTGGATTTTAGCTGGTGATGGTCTTATAATAAGTTTTCCAAGATAACATGATTTGCATTGAAACTTATTATTTTGAAAGATCTTCTGGTCTTTCATCGGATGAGTATGTGTATTTTCTATCATCATTGTTGAACTAGGATGTCCTAATCGATCATGTCAATTGATTAATATTGAGAATTATCAACTACCATGTTTGATTCAATTGGACTTATATGTGTATAATGCAATCCAAAGAGCATTGGTAGTTTTTCAATTACATATTTCTTTCTTGATTTTTATGTGGTAAGACACATATATTTATCATTTCTTTCATTTATTGTCTGAGTATCATACCCATGTGAATATATGTCATTAAAACTCAACAAATTTCTTTTCGATTGTGGTGAATACAATAAAACATTATTATCTAAAACATTAGCATATGAGCACATGAAAAATAAAATACTTTGCATTTCTATTTCACCAATATATTGATCATTTTCAGATAAATCATTCAGAAAATCTACAGCATCAAAATGAGTTGAATCACTTAAACGGTAACTGTGTTCAGTGAAATTGGTCTTTTTTTCTTTTCCCTTTATTGATTCTTTATAGAGCTTACGAAGGTGCTCGGGGGCTCGACAAAAAAGAGACCAATGTCTTGGAGTATCGCATCTCAAACAAGAACTTTCAAATTGTTTTGAGTGATTTTCATTAACATTTATGTTCTCATGATGCCTTTTTAGTGGGTGGTTCTTGACGCCCTTTTAAGATGAGTTATAGAAGTAACTATCTCGATTGTTTTCAAAACCACAGCCGCGACCACGACCACTTCCACGTCCACGTCCATGTCCACGACCCCGACCCCGATTTCGTCCTCGACCAAAACCTTGTCTTTGAATTTAATTTTGATTTCCAAGTTTAAATTCATTTTTACTTACATCATTTACTTCTTGAAATGATGTTGATCCAGTTGGTCGAGACTGATGATTTCTCATTAGAAGCTATTTTCCGCCACAAGAAGATATGCGATAAGTTCAGAATATCTCGCAAATCTACGCACTCTATATTGTTGTTGTAGAGTTATATTTGATGCATGAAAAGTGAAAAATGTTTATTTCAAGTATTTCTGATTCCGTAACCTCATGTCCACAAAATTTAAATTGCGAGATTATTCGATACGTCACCGAGTTGTAATCACTGACTTTATTAAAATCTTAGAATCTTAACGTATTCCATTTATCACGGGCGGTCGGAAGTATGACTTCCCTTATATGTTCAAATCTTTTCTTAATCCTTTCCATAAAGCCATTGGGTCTTTTTCAATAAGATATTCACATTTTAATCATTCATCAAGATGTCGACACAAAATATCATAACTTTTGCTTTTTCTTGTGATGATGAGATACCATATTCTTTAACGGTCTCATTTATACCCAATAACTCAAGATGCAATTCTACATCAAGAGTCCATGGAATATAATTTTTTATCGTAATATCGAGCGCAACAAATTCGAGCTTTGCCAAATTTGACATGATGGTACTATAAAAATAACAATGCATTTTATTATTTAAGTTCTAAATCTATTAATATGTCAATACAAAGTAACAGATAAATTATAAGTACAAGTATTCTTAAAATAAATAAAAAACGCGAGACGGATATTCTTCGATAAATACAAGACTAGTGAGTATAATAACCAAAATAACTATACAAAATAACCTTGAAAGAACCATCTTCTTCTTTTTCGAAAATTTTGATGAAGAAAATTTTTAGGGAGGAAGAGTAAGTTTGCAGTGATTGAATGTGTTTGTACAATCATATTTATATGGTACAAACTAGCTGTTTATGACCGTTACAAAATTTTAAAAAATAAATTTCTGTATATGTAAATTTTATGGTAATAATATGATGCATATAATCTTAATCATGTTTTAATAATTATGTATATCACATCACAATATTATAATGAGGTGTCAGAAATTCTTTTTATATAATTGTAAGGTCAAAAATTAAGACGACGTAATCCAACTGCATTCGAATCTAGGAAAAATGAATAATAGATAATTAAATTATTTTAATTGCTTAAATGAATTATGTGTGATATGTTTATACTATTTTTAAATAGTTTTCTACTTGAAAGCATTAAAATGTAATTTTAAAGGTTATTCGAGTTGCGATCGATGAACGGATACCGATGGCTGAAAAATGAAAAATATTTTTATTAAATAATTGTTTTTTATTATTTAAAGTAATGTTGATGCTTTTTCTTATTTTTTAAAATAAGGAGCTTTAAGATGATTTTATACGTCGGGACGTAATTTTTATCGGTATTCGATTTTCAACAAAAATGCGAACGTTTTGATAACCCGGCTAATAATTTCACAAACTTGACTAAACAAAATAATTTTTAAAAGCACTAATGGGCTTATTGGGCCTAACTAACCATGTTAATGGGCCTAGGCTTGTTTACATGTTTTATTATCAAATAATTAAGCCTATAAACCCTCTCATTAATTATTAATACACACCACACTTCCCTCATAACACACAACTCTTTTCCCTCCCCTCAAACACACACACACACACGTAATTTTAAAAGGCGAAGCTTCGGTTTTGTAAGGGAGAATTCAGCTAAGGTTTATGTCGCCGTTCTTCGCATTGTCGATTCGTTTCCGAGCTTAAATTATGTAAAGACACGTCATATTCTTTCTTTTAATCATCCATCACACCATAATATGTATTTGATATGAATTGCATGAAAAACAAGTCACTCTTATATTTATTTTCATTTTTGTGCAAAGCATGAATTTTAAGGCATGGTTTTTGACCCAAAACTTGATGTATATGTCCATGAAGGGGTTGCCATGATTAGGGAAGGTTTAAGGGTCGTTTTTACACGATTAAAGAGTCCTAGGGTGCACGCTAAAAGGCTACACGAAATCTGGAATAAGATGGAACAGAAATATGGTATTTTGGGTCAAGGTGATCGGTTGAGGTGAACCATGGTGCATGGCTCGGCTTGGGTACGACCAGGGCTGGGCTAGGTCATGGTTCAGTCAGGGAAAGAATCCTAGCGTGCAGTGGCTGGGAAGGAGTCCTAGAGAGCTAGAACTTTACCCGCTGCTGTTGAGGGTAGCTGGTGTGCGCATGGGGTTGTGGCTAGGCCAGAAGGCTTTGAGCTGGGCTGGGCTGGGCTGGGTCGGGTCTCTAGGGTCCTAAGAGGGTGCACAAGGGTCTGGGACTGGCTCGTCTGTTGGGGTCCTAGCAAGCAAAACGTAGAGTCCTTGTCTTGTATGTCCCTCGGCCGCAGCACATGGCTCATGCAGATGGCTTCGGTTGGAGCTTGGGTCAAGTCCTAGGGGTTCAGAGGGTTCATGAGGGTCCAGGGGAGGTCTGGTCTGAAGATGGCTCAGGTTGGTTCGAGCATGGCTCGGTGAAAACGCATGTTGGCTCGTGGGGTTTAAGTCGTGGTTCGAAACTTAGGTTTTTATGGTTAAGGGTCGAGCCGTGGTCCAACGGGGGTCGAATCATGGTTCACGAGGGCAAAATAAATATAAAAAGTCTATGTTTTGAGTTTGGGAATTTTATATTAAAGTTTGATTTAATTTGGGATTAAAACGCATTAATAATGGATATATAAAGAATAAAAATATGATAAAAATTAATGTAAGCTTAAATAATTATTTGGGATGGTCTAGAGTCAACAGAAATAAGAAAATGTCAAAATCATGAAATTTTACGTCTAGGGGTAAAACGGTAATTTTATACCCGCAAAATAGTAAATGTCATGGCAGTGTCCTGAATGCTGTTTTATATGTTAAAATGATTATTTTACATGTTTATGGAATTTTATGATGAAATGTATCGTTAAAAGATATGTTGCATGCTTGGTTTTAAAGAAAAAATGATTATTAATATGCATGCCATAAAATATTTTTGACATCATTTTAAAATAAATCAACCAACTATACTTTGAAAACAAAAGGAAATAGTTTAAAGCATAAATCGTCATACGTTTTACCGACCTAAAAATATTATTTGAAAAGTATAGCTCATACTATAACCTCTCAAAAACCACTCATAATTAAATCGTCGTAAAAATATCTTTAGCATCACTTAAAATCATAAATCATAACTAGTGCGGAAAACTAGCGTCAGTCCTCGGGTTATGTGCACCTTCAGTCCAGTCAAGTCAACTATCAAGACCTCCATTAACATAATCATCATAATAACCTGCATCAATCACACCTAGTGAGTCTAAAAACTCAACACACCTTAAACTTGATAACAAGTAATACATATACAGATCACATGCAACAGTGAAAAATACTTTTACTTAAAATATCGTTTTCATGAAGATGTATAAACCTTAAAACAATACTATTTTCATAAACATTTTCATGATGCATAAACTTTAACTAAAAACATTTTCATAATGATGCATCAACTTTAAATATAAACATTTTCATAAACTTTTCATAAACATTTTCGTAAACCTTTTCATATCATCCTCAACATATTCATATGAACATGCATAACTTAAACCTCAACATTTTTCCTTTTTCCTCATTTCATGACATAAATCCTTTCATCATGATCATAAACATTTTTCCTTTTTATTGAATTCAGATCGTTAATTGTGACTTTCCTCAATCCTCAAAAAGTCGATGGATCTATTTATATGAAACCACAGTACTGGGCGACGGGGACACCGACAACACTCTCACCGGTCAACTGGGCCTTGGCCTATCCTCATTCGAATGGAAATACGATCGTCAGGCTCTCCCTAGGGCCTTCTCCCATAAATGGGCTCCCTCTGGGGCCTTTTCCCTCACGATATTCTCATTCTTACCTCAAATCCTCATATCCTCAATAGTAACAATTACTTCACTTCTTTCAACGTTTTACATTTTCATCACTTTATAAAAATCGTGCATTTAATATCCTTTTCCTTTTAAAAACAAGCATGCAACATATCTTTTAACGTTATCGTTTTCTCATAAAAATCCATAAACATTTTATAAGAAACCTTTTAACATATAAAAATCCATAAATCTTTTAAATAAACTTTTCAACATCATAAACCTTTAAAATATGCACTTAAATCATAAACATTTAAAATAAGCATTTTAACATATTGAATCATAACCTTTTAAAATAATATTTTGACATAATAAATCATAAACATTTAAAATCAATGTCATAAAAATCCATAAACATTTGAAATAATCATATTATCATGTAAAACAACATTCAAGGCACTGTCATGACGTTTACTAATTTCCAGGTGTAAAATGACCGTTTTACCACTAGACGTAAAATTTCACGTTTTTGACTTTTTCTTATTGACTCTAACATGTCCCAAATAATTATTTAAGCCTACATAAATTTTCTCATATATTTATTTAGCTTAAATCGAGGTCTTGTAATTTAATCTTTAAATAAGACGTATTACTGCGTTTTAATCTCGAATTAAACCAAACTTCCATATAAAATTCCCAAATTAAAAACTTAGACTTTTAATAATTATTTGAACTTAAATATAATTTTTCATAATTTTATAAATCTTAAAACTAACATTGTCAATTAATTCTTTAATTAATGTTTTGTGCGGCGATTAAATCCCGGATAAATCCAAAACTTCATATTTTGACCCCAAATTTTAAACATAACATTTTTATTATTTATTATACCCTTTTGAGCCATGAACCACACCCGTGGACCCATGGTTCCATTTTTCCTTCTTTAATTCTCGTTTTTGACACATAACCGAACCACCCGAGCCAACTCTTAATTTACTCGAGCCACGCCAGAGCCACCTCGAGCCAAACCATAGCCAACCCACCTAGGGACCCTACTGAGAAAGCCCAAGCCCCTGAACCAGCCCCTAAGTCGTACAATCACTCCTGGAAACCGACCCAATTGCATGTGCTGTGTGTGCTTGAATCTCCTTCCCTATACCAAGACTCCTAGCAAACTAGGACACCTCTAGCCCTCTAACCACATACCACCCATGACCCTTACTGACCCTAGACCATGGTCGGACCCAGCCCAGACCAACCCAAGCCCTTGGATGTGAGCAGCAAACCACTGAACCAGTGGCCGCAGCCTCGCGCGACTCCATCTCCTCTCACGTTTCCATGTCTTGCTCATGCCAGCAGTGACCCAAGCCACTCCAGCCCCTTACCCAACCTTGGAACACCCTCTCTAGACCCTAAAGGACCATCCTGGCTAGCCCAAGCCAGCCACGAACCGCCCCCCAGCAGCCTTCTTCCCCTCCGGCGCTTTGGAAGAGTCCTTGCACCAACGGACTCTTCCTTGCTCGCTGCCCCTTGAGTCCTAGCATCTACCAGCCCTCACACTTGAACCTCCTCGAGCCCCAGCTAGCCCTGGCCAAGCCCCACAACCCCATGCATAGAAACCGAGCCATAGAATGAAGAAGAAGCCAACCCAATCCCATGGTTCTTCTCTGATTTGGTGCATACGATTTCCAGTCTGTTTCTATTTCTTGTGCAGTCTTTTAGTGTGTTCTTGGACCCCTTAAACTTGTATAAAACATGACCCTAACACCTCCTAATCATGGCAGTCCCTTATATACATGAAATTCATGGTTTTTGGATCAAAATACATGTTTTAAAAATCATTTAGGATGCAAATACGAAAATCTTCGAAGATGCAACTTGTTTTCATGCAATTTCAAACATAATTACATAATATGGTGTGATGATGAGTAAAAGGAGACTATGGCGTGCCTTTGCATTTTAAACGCACGATTATTCATTGACGATTGAAGAACCACGACAAGAAGACGACGGCTTGAATTTTCCTAGCAATTATCGATGCTTTCCTTGTTGTTTTCCGAAACTTTTTCTTGCTTGCTTTTGGTGTGCCGTGAGTTGTTTATGAAAGAAGGAGTTTTAATGTTTTATGGGAGTGGGGCGTGGATTTGTAATGGGGTATGGGGTAGGATTTTGGTTTAAATAATAAATAAAATCCTAACCAAATACTAATTGCTAGCTTAGACCCATTAACAATGTTAATTAGGCTCACTTAGTCCATTAGTGCTTAATTAAAATATTTTGTTTAATAAATTTTGTGAATTTATTAGTCGGGTTGTCAAAACGTTCGTATTTTGTTGAAAAACCAACACCAATAAAATTACGTACCGGCGTATAAAATCACATCAAAACTCCTTATTTTCAAAAATAATAAAAAGCATCACCCATAATTTAAATAATTAAAAACACCTATTTAATAAAAACATTTTCTATTTTTCAGTCATCGGTCTCCGTTCCTCGATCGCAACTCGAATATCCTTTAAAAATACATTTTAATGCAACCATGTAGAAAAATATATTTTAAACATGTCAATATGCACAACATAATTAATTAATCAATTAAAACATTAAATTAAAACACCAGAGAATTTAATAATTTGCGTGCATGTAGTTCGTGTGGATTTTTAAATTTCCAGGGCTTTACACTAGGTGTGATCGATGCAGGTAAGTATGATAACAATGTTGAAGAAGGTCTTGATGATTGACTTTGCTGGACTGAAGGTCCACACAACCCGAGGACCAGTGCTAGTTTTCCAGACTAGACTTATGATTTACGATTTTATATTAAAAGATATTTTTACGACTTTCATTATGCTTTTGAGTGGTTTTTGAGAGGTTGTTATATATATATATATATACAATAAAAATAAATAAACATTAAAAAAATATTTTTACTTTTGAATATTGTTATTTTTTCTTGTGTGTTGAAGCTTGAAAAAATATGGAGAACGAAATCTTCGAGTATCGTGCTGATAACGTCTTAAAAGTAAAAATTTACGGTAAAAAGTAAAAATTTCAAACTCACAAAATATATTAAACTGCACACTTTATAAAATTTTCTTCACTCAATTGTGTTTTTTTCCACAAATTGAGAGACCTATTTATAGAATTTCTTTGGAAATAATCCAAAAATAAATACATCATTACATACATTATCACACACTAATTTTTAATATTTACAAATCTTATTTTCAACATTCAATAATTTCAACTATATTTTATTTGATACAATTTTTGTGTTGATGATAAAAGAGAATACAATTCTCTCAATGACTAAAATACCCTTTTGTTGACTTGTCAAACTTGTTGAAAAAAATGGTTGAGCGAAATGAATTTACTTCTTCTTTCACAGGTACTGCTCTCCACGAGTGAAATGGGTCATCATCTTCTTTTCTCCACCGCTATCTATTGTCAGTTTGATCGAATTATTTTTTTAATACTTAGCGTTTGACACCTTATTTTGTCGATATATTCATTGCTTACTTGTCGATTTACTCCGGCGACCCGACTGTTATTTGTGTTTCTTCACATACATGTGCTTGTATCCACTCGTTTACCTGCATAAATATAGATTTCATAATGAAATTCTAGAAGGAGACAGAAGTTCGAGCTTCGCAGATGCGCGACACCCTATATTTGAAATACCAGTCATTGCGTATTGGGTAAATATGTGTGGAAATGGATTTTGTAGGCCAAGGGGTAATTGGGTAATAGGTTGACTCAATATGTACTATTGTACTTAATGAGATGACAAAAATTTGTGTGAGACGGTCTCACGGGTCTTATTTTGTGAGACAAATATCTTATTTGGGTCATGCTTGAAAAACTATTACCTTTTATGCTAAGAGTATTATTTTTTATTATGAATCTTGATAGGGTTGATCCGTCTCACTGATAAAGATTCGTGAAACTGTCTCACTAGAGACTACCTTCGAGAAATTGGGATAATTATAAATTATTTTTAGCTTTCGAAGATGATCTTGTCCCAGGCCGAGGGTTACCTCTCGGTGCCTTAGAAATCAAACAAAAAATAGACTACAAAGTAATCACAAGTTAATCAACCCTACCAAACACATCCTAACTTTATTATTTACATGATAATAAAAATTTATAATATCGAATAGATCATCTGAATATTTGTTTTTTTTATTTTTAGTTAAAAATGACATGATTATTAAAAATAATTTCATTCTNTATAATGGGTTTGAGAGATTTTCTATTTGTTTAAACTATATTACTACCAACACAAGTGAGATTTAGACTGAAGACTTCGTGGATATTGGGGCATCATATTGTCAATAGGCCAATAGCTCTTTCAGGGTGGATATTTTTCAAAACATATGAGATCTACACTTTTTCAGTGGATCACATTTTCCTCCTGGTTTGGTCAACAACAAAAGTCTACTATCCTTTTGATAGAACGTCATTAGAGCACCCTTCTCTATTGTAAGTAGGAATTATAATTCCTCCACGCAAGTCCCATGCATTTTGGATTAAATTTTTTTATTTTTTTTTCCCAAGGGCTCCACGCGTATTTGAAATAAAATTTTTTTTTTAATTTTTTAAATTTTTCTTTTTTCTTAACGGTTGAATTTTTTTTGTAAAACATGTTTTTGTTTTCATTTATAACCGTTGTAAATTTTCTATTTTTTAATTTTTTAAAAATATTTAATTAAATTCGAATTAAATTATAAAAAATCCAAAAAATTTGTAACGGCTAGTTTCAATTCTCTTCTATAAATACCCACAATTGTGTACACATATTTTCATTTCAACTCACTACACTTTCCAATTCTACTATCTAATATTCTCCCATCTATTTTTTTAAGTTCTAAAAATCTTATTTTCTATCCGAAATGGATGAAAATAATAAGACATTATTTACAAATTTTTTGAATTCTACAAACAACCCGCAAGAATATCCATCTTCCCAAAATCCACAAATTCCACCAAATTATCAATACCCACATCCATTTCCAAATATGACGTTTCCTCCCCAAAATCTTCAAAATTTCCAAGGTTTTAGAAATTCTATGAATCATCCGAATTATGCTCCTCGAGGTCCATATCAACCGCTTCCAGCCGAAAATTGGAAAAACATGAGTCATCCGTATTTCACGCCGCCGGTTGTTCGTGAGGCCGAGAATGAGAGGCTCGTCAATGATTATTTCTCTACGAACCCGGTGTATCACGATGAAATATTTCGAAGACGATTTCGAATGCGAAGAGAGTTATTCCTCGGCATAGTGAATGCATTAGAGAATCATTCAACGTTTTTTCAAAAGAGGGACGATGCTGTGCGAAGAAAAAGATTCTCATCACTACAAAAATGCACAGCTGCGATTCGTCAACTGGCTTACGGAGTCCCCGCCGACAATCTTGACGCTACATATGGTTGAATCAACTGTCATCAAGTGTCTTTTCAAGTTCTGCGATAAGTACTTGAGAAGACCAAATGCTGATGATGTTCAACGTCTTCTTCAAATGCATGATCTTGAAATTATTCGAATTTCTTTTTTTGTTCATAGCTCGTGAATATGGTTGAACATATTCGAATTTCTTTTTTTGTTCATAGCTCGTGAGTTGGTTGCGATCTTTTTATTTAACATTAAATATATTTATTATATTATATAATAAATATATTTTTATTTATTTGTTAAATATGTTTTAAAAATATATATATAATAACTTGAAATTAAAAATATAGTGCATTAGCATAATCTGCGGTAGTACTTAGCGGATTCTAACAGATTGCATCAGTGATTGTTTATTTTATGTATGTATAATCTATAATCTCTTACTATTATATTAATTGTTTTTGTTTGCATTGCCATACCAACACAAAATTACACGTATATTCCTCGCAAACATCATGGTTTTAAATTATTTGGTTAATTGGGTTTTATGATTAAAGAATGTTGTGATTCAATAGTCACCATAATTCTTTTCTTTCCAAGTCTTTTATTTAACTTTAATTCATTGTATTTATTTAACATGTATACTTTCAAAATAATTTAGAAGAAAATGTTGGATTTTTTTTTTTTTTTTTTTTTTTTTTTGCTGTAGTGAGGATTTCTGTTTTGGTATGCACAAAAATATTTGAAAACTTGGATACGTGAAGAGTTCAATTTTGATGATTGATCATATGCACACACACATATATATCTATTATAAATTGTGAATCATGGACAAAATTTTACACCATGAATTGTCAAATTTGTCATTGATTTGTATATATTTTAAGAGAACCCTAAAAAATAGGTTATGATGTTTTTGTAAAAAAAAAATTACTATGATAAGGACAAATTAGAAAAACATAATGTGTGTGTGTGTGTGTGATGTTTTTCAAAAAGATTCTAATTCTAAATGAATATCTACGAGACATGTTTAAGAAATAATTGAAATTTAAAAAATAATATATTATTTAATTTAAAATCATAAAAATTATCGTGAAGTTTTTAATTTTCAAATTTCCAATTGTATCGAGAATCGCATTAAAATTTTGAGAAGTTAAAAATTAAATATTGTTGAAAAATTATTTAAAAATGTGTTAAATATTTGTGTTGAAAATGTGAATGTTGAATGTTGAAAATTAGGTAAAATTAGGTGTTGAATGTTGAAAATTAGTATGTGATGATGTAGGTAATGATGTATTTTATTTTTGGATTATTTGTAAAAATTTTCTATAAATAGATCTCTCATTTGTGAAGAAAATCACAATTGAGTTGAGAGAAAAATATTATAAAGTGTGTAGTGTGATAATTTTAAGAGTTTGAGATTTTTACTTTTTACCATAAATTTTTACTTTTTCACAACACGTTATCAGCACGAAGCTCTAAAAGTCCTCCATATTTTTCCAAGCTCCGAACAGAAGAAAAAGGTAACAAAAGTAATAATATTTATTTTACTGTTATTTATTTATTGTTTATATAT